>NC_042996.1:20109312-20120637 GCF_901001165.1 Salmo trutta | reverse complement strand
CCTTTAAATGTGGAGGCTCATTGATGAAAAAGTTTGTGAGAGACCATTGGAGACTCAAATCGAATGAGACAAACAAACTAGGTCATGTGAGAAGCCACAAACACCCTATTGTGTGTTAGCAGATCCAAGGCTAAAGATTTCCTATCAAACCAGCGACTAAACTCTCAAGCTTTTTTTAAACTTCACTAATATCAATCCTATGTCAAATTATGTTTCCATGATTGTTGAAAAAATAATGACCATTGTGCATTAGGCTAGGTTAGCAGGCTATAACATAAGTCAGAGTGTATATGTCATGAGAAATACAATAGCGCAACACACAGACACTAAATCAGTCAATCGCTAGAAACTAGCTCAAGGGTGGCTGTTATGCACATTGTCTTAAAGGGAGAAATAAGAATGAATCTGAACGAGAACAGAGAGAGGGCAGACATCTCAACCAAGTTATAGCACCAGATGTAACGTTCCTTAAAATTCAGCATCGAAGGGGTAGTCCTTGTGCTTCATGCCCCTGGATGACAAAGAAAAACAAAACACCATTCAGAGAGACAGTACAGTTTTTCACATGTTCAGAAATCAAATAAACATGAAGTATATTTGCATTCAAAGAAAAGTAACAGCATAATAAACATAGCTGTCATCATCACATTAAAATGAGGATGACTGAAATTTGACCTCATAATACTTATTTAAACAGTTTGAGCCTCTGCAGAGACTGTGTATACTGTAAAATACAGTACATTGGTCAAAATGAACCACGTAGGGTCTCACCCTGTCATTGGGCAGACTCTCCAGTTCCTGTTGAAGCCCAGAATGGTCTTCATTTCCTCGTCGCTCAACACAAAGTCAAACACCTGCATGGTTCAAAAAGACAATTACCCCAAAGCCACACGTGTGAACTAAATCAGATGACACACCTCTTCAAATAACGGAGAATTTATGGGAGATAATACCTTGAATTCTCCTGGATACGTGTGGGGGTGATAGACTTGGGAATCACAATCGTGTTCCGTTGGATTTGGAAGCGGATCAGGACCTGAAGTGAGGATGACAGAGAGAAAAGCGGACATGTAAATGTGATCCCAGGTTAAAGAAAATATCAGTATGGTTCGGGTTGGCTCGATAGTGTGAAAAGGGTATTAGAGTACAGTACTTGGGCAGTGGTCTTCTTGTGTTTCTCAGCGATGGCCTTGATGTTGGGATCCTCCAGCAGCGAAGGGTCCTCTGGTTTGGTCCTGTTATTGACACACAGTGTTACAATCTTTTCACAGGGACAACTGTAAATGTCTGTATGTTCAGAATTCATGTACAAGGTGAATGTGTACTGACTATACCAAACATTAGGAACACCTTCCTAATATTGAATTGAAATATTGGATTAACAAGTGACATCAATAAGGGATCATAGCTTTCACCTGGTCAGTCTGTCATGGAAAGGACAGGTGTTCTTAGTGTTTTGTATATTCAGTGTATATCTCTCAGGTATTATTAGTTGAAGTATATGCCCTCACCATGGTCTGTCTGGGGAACCCAGGGGGCTGTAGGCTGTCACAGAGATGCCCTTAGAGTGACAGTAGTTGATCAACTTCTCCTGGTTCAGATAGGGGTGGCATTCAACCTGGCAGTAGAGATAATTAGTGAGGTTATTCACTTCACCTACAGTTCTTATTACAACACATGGGATGTACTGTAGCATTAGAGAATTAGTGGAGTGGAATTTTACGTTCATAAACATACAGAATTAAATTAGATGGTGGATTACAAATAAAAAACATTTATTTTAATTAAGACACTTTGTTTATTACAGTCAAATAAGCCCAATAAAGCTTTGCTGTTTATTCGGGAAGCTGTTCAGTATGGTGACAATAGAAAGCACAAGAAGGTCTGTCCACTTTACTTTTCTCATCGCACTCTTGCGACTCGAGCGCCCGACACATTGGTGCGGCTGGCTTCTGGGTTAAGCGGGCGGGTGTTAAGAAGCGCGGTTTGGTGGGTCATGTTTCGGAGGATGCATGACTTGACCTTCGCCTCCTGAACTCGTTGGGGAGTACTAAACATTATGAACACCTTCCTCAGAACAGCCTCAATTCGTCGGGGATTGACTCTATAATGTGTCGAAAGCGTTCCACAGGGATGCTGGCCCATGTTGACTCGAATGTTTCCCACAGCTGTGTCAAGTTGCTGAATGTCCTTTGAATGGTGGACCATTCTTGATAGACACGGGAAACTGTTGAGCGTGAAAAACCCAGCAGTATTGCAGTTCTTGACACAAGCCGGTGTGCCTGGCACCTACTACCATACCCCATTCAAAAGGCACTTAAATCTTTTGTCTTGTCCATTCACCCTCTGAATGGCAGACATACACAATCCATGTCTCAAGGCTTAAAAATCCTTCTTTATCCTGTCTCCTCCCCTTCATCTGTACTGGTTGAAGGGGATTTAACAACTGACATCAATAAGGGATGATAGCTTTCACCTGGTCAGAGCAGGTGTTCTTAATGTTTTGTACACTCAGTGTATTACAAAAATAAAGAAAACTGGATGGAAAATTGTGAAAAATGCAGCAAATTATTTTAGAATTTTCAACATAAAAAACATGAGCTGGCGCACACCCAGAAAAAAGTACTTTGTTGGAAGTGCTGACTAACGGTGAAAAAACGATTAACTATCAAAATAAAGAGTCGCAGACTCCATATATAAACTCCCAGTAATTTATTGGGTATTTACCAACGTTTCGGCATCACGGTGCCTTCTTCAGGGTAATGTCATGAATACTTGAACCAGGTTATGTAGACAAACAGTGCAATTAGAGCAACCAATGACAATAGTGAGGGGTGTGTCATAATGATTAAGTTAATTAGAATGAATTAGTGAAACTGTTCAAAAAAACAATAGTTTGGGGCATATTAAATATATTAGCCTATTGTTATCATATAGAATCATAGGTGTACGCTAATAAGCTGTAGAAAGAATATATCAATATATAATACTTGTTCATAAGAAAGGCCTGAGATCAAATTCAATATTCAGACCACTAGGGGGTCAATGTTTGTTAGATTGGATATCCAGTAAGCCTCCCTTTGTAGTAGTTGGATCTCAATGTTACTCCTCTCATTGGTAGTAGAGCAACATTCTCAATGCCTGTGTATTTGAGGGAGGAGATTGATGGTTAGCTTCAACAAAGTGAAGCTGCTACTGGATTGTCAATGTTCTTACACCTGATTGAGCTGTGCTGTTCAGCTATGCGTTGTTTTAATGTCTTTTTCGTTTGTCCTACGTAGGCTTTTCCACATGAACAGGTGATGAGATAGATTTACTCCCTTGGTCTTGTATGAAATGATACCCTTAACAGGTATTTTCCGACAGTTTGTGGGTGTCTGAAGAAGGGTGTTTTATAGTGCTATTGCACTCAGGGGCGAAAATCTGATATCAACCTTTGGAGGGACAATACATGAAATTTTCTCAAGAGCAATTCCTGAGGGGGACACCAAAGTAGTGCTGTAACACATAGCCTACATTGTAATATAGTAAATGTATATTGAGGAACCAAAGAATAAGGTGTTTGCCGTACTCCTAACTACCGGTACCCCAAACTACACAACTAATCACACAGCAATACCATTGCCTTTAACAAATCTTAGTTCAGTCACCAGTTTAAGTTGAGAGTGGGGGTATCCATGGCATTTTCCAATTATGTTCCTATTTTACAAGTCAAAAAAATTGAGAACCTTTCATAATGTTGCCAAACAAAGACTCAACAAACTTACCTGAGACTCCCTGTCTCTGCCAGTCTGTCCCCTGCATATCTGTCCCCAACTCTGCTGTCCTGTGTGCCATCTGTTGCCTGCTCTGCCTAATGACATCATTGTGAAACATTTCCATTAGAATTCATTTCTTTCTTATGAACATTTTATCAACTAGTCTTTGAGATATTAGGCTACTAGGGTTCTTACTATGCGTTTTGGTGTATTGAAAAATACTCTGATGTCCGTCTTTTATTTTTCTGCCATTTTTTCTACCTGGCTGGCTGGCTGGCTACACACAGTGTGTAGGTTATTTACAGTAGGAGATGGGCTTCTATCATCTTCAATCATTCTATTTGGGCTTCGATCTAAAAGGTAGCTAGCAAATGTGAAACGGATTAAAATGACAAGAGTTGACAGCTGTATGAGTTCAACCATTTACACACCATATGCTGCAACCTTTTGTAATTTTAATAGTTTGTTCATATTGGCTGGCTTCCAACAATAGCTGAATTTGCAAAGCTAGCGAGCACCAATTCAGTTTCAGTGGTGTGTTTGCTATAATCTTTGCTACCCGGGTTAAATAAAGGTGAAAAAAAATAAATAAATAAAAGTTCCCTTGCGACAATTTAACTTTGCAACGAGGCCATTAAATATATTTAAGGACAATGGTAGAAGAGAGTGTAGTTCTGTTCAGTTTATCGCTAACCTTTATCACAGGGACTTTGAAGTACTAACTTACATCATCTGCATGCTGATCTTGGAATAAATTGACGATAGCAAAGATTCCATCTTTGACGACGCCACATAAATGGAATAGGTACTAGCTAGCTTAATAGTTAATATTTGCGCGCTAGCTCTGCATATTCAGCTAGTGTGTGTGCGCGATTGACTGGATTAACCTCACGTCAGTTACGTGCATTGAGTGCCTTTCAGACAGTAGATACGACCTCTCTGTTACCTAGCAAGCTAAGGAACTGGCAGTGGATCAAACCATTGTGAGGCAAAGAGTGGGGGGGGTCGCAATCTTTTGAAACTTAAAACGCTCTATTAAGTGTCTATAATCAGCACAATGCTTTCATTGCGTATTATTAATATTATTTAAATTACATAGTTATGTTTCAGTGATAGATTGGGGGGGACAATCATATTTTTCCCAGGATGGGGGGTCGTGTCCCCCCCGTCCCCCCGGGATTTCCGCCCCTGATTGCACTGTGCGCATGAGCCACATTTGTAGTTCCCATTTGGGATAGGTGTCAACAATGTCTGAGTGAGCTCAGGGGGCATGTCAGATCTCACCAAGCTACCTCCAATATTATGACCACGCTTACAGACCACCAGTGGGGGTTCCTTGGAGAGGTGTGCGATTTTTTTTTTTGTCTGATTGCAGAATATGCCAGTGCTTTTTCAGGATTGCTTTCATTTTCTCCGAACCCTTGGTGTACTTAGTGCAAAAGACAGTTGCGTTGTTTTTCTTCTTTGGTTGAGTTTTTAGTAATTCCTGGCTATATGGTAGACCATTCTTGAGGGGAAGGGGATGCATACTATCCACACATAGCAAGGTATTGCAGTCTGTGGGTTTTGTGTATAAGTATGTGTGTAATGCATCATTCTCTTTGATGATCCATAGGTCCAGGTAGTTTATTTCTCTCTCATCAGTCTGCATGGTGAATTTGAGGTATTCAGAGCTCTCGTTTAGTAGAGTTTGGAATTCATTTAGTTCCTGCTGACTTCCTTCCCAGAGAACAAAGACATCATCTATGTATGTCTTCCATAGGAGTATTTTAGAAAGTAGGGGGTGTGTCTCTGTTTTGTACATGAGCGCTTCCTGAAATTGTCCCACATACAGGTTTGCATAGTTGAGGGGAAAGGGGAGCCCATGGCTACACCCCGAATTTGAAGGAAAAAGTCTGACTCAAAGACAAAGTAGTTATTGGATAATACCAGTTCAGTAAGTTGTGAGATGCATCATTGGATGTAGCAAGGGTAGAGTCTCTCTGCTGAAGGAAGTGTGTAGCGCCTGCAAGCCTCCAGTGTGTGGTATGTTAGTGTACAAGCTCTCCACATCAAAAGTGGCCAGCAGGGTACCCTCTGGTATCCTTCCTAAGCCCTCTATCAATGAGATCATGTGACTAGTGTCTGACCATAAGATGGGAGATTCTCAACCATTGGTTTTAATGTGGTAATCCACAAATTTAGAAAATGTTGGATGTCACAGAGTCGATTGCTGCTACAATGGGTCTACCTGGAGGAGGAGACACTTGTTTGTGTAATTTAGCGACTGTATGGAAAGTTGGTATCTTGGGAAATTTCACACAACTTATTTTTTGGTGATTTGTCCTGATTCCAAACAGCTTTCCACTGTGGATGAGATATTATGGTGGAATTATAGGATAGGGACATAATGCAGTTTGCGATAGTCACCTTTAGATAGTTGACGGCAACATTCATTCACATAGTCATTGTTTTGCATACAAATTCCTCTTTTGTAAAATTAGCATAAAAAATGTGACAAACGGACTTGTTGGAAAGGTGGCATCCTATGATGGTGCAACTTTGAAAGTCACTGAGCTCTTCAGTAAGGCCATTTTACTGCCAATGTTTGTCTATTGAGATTGCATGGCTATGTGCTCGATTTTATACACTGTCAGCAACGGATGTGGCCTGAAATAGCAGATTCCACTCATTTCAAGGGGTGTCCACATACACTACATATACCGAAGATGTTCCTCTAACTCCACCTGCTAGTGAGTTTATAGACTGTTATATCCTACATTCTCATAGATTGGATATATCAGAAAAGTGGTTTGTAATAATTAATATTGGTTGTTATTCCATTGGTTACCTGGAAGCAGATGCCCCCAGGAGCAGAGTGCGCCCGCACTAAGTTCATTATGGCGCTTTTAAATGTTAGCGCAATCACTAGTAAAACCTTTCTTGGGAATGACCTCATTACAGAGTTCGCAATGTTGATCGCAATGTTTCTCACTGAAACATGGCTGCTCTTCAGTACTGTAGCGCCTCTCTTGCCCGAAGCCTCCCCCCGGACTACAGCTTTTCATACTCTATAAAACAAAGGGAAAAGGGTGGGCATTTTACTAATGCACTCAGCTGTAAGAACATTTCATTTATCATGCTATACTGTTTAAATGTCAGCCCCCAGTGCTGGCTATACAGGGTTATAGCCAGCACTGGTGGCCACCAAAAAGCACTGCCCCACTATCTTTACTGATTTCTCTGAACTATTGTCTATTGTCCTTGAGGACTATGATAAAATCATTGTTTTGGGCGATTTTTAATATTCATGTTGACAAAGAGACTGACAACAAGGCCATTGAATTGATTCATCTTTTAGCTCTATGGACTTATCCAATATGTTACTGGATCCATCCATAACTGCGGCCCATACTCTAGACCTGGTTATTACCAAGTGGCTTTCTATTGACAAATCCTCTATGGTTGATTGTTGCTTTATCTGATTACCACTGTGTGCTTTTTACTACAGCAAAATGTAATACTGAATACATTATTAAGAACAGTATCTTACCTCTGAACTTGCTACAGATTTTATTGAGTGTATTGTTGAAGTCGGGCTAAACTTTGAACATTGTTATATTAAATACATAATAGATCAGAAGCATAGAATATAAGGAGTGAAAGAGACTGGGTTTATGTCAGAAGTTAATGGTTTTCTGTGGAAAGACAGGTGGCTTTGGAATGTGTTGAGGGGGAGATCTTGGAAACTATCAAGGATACTCTGGGAGGAGAGGGGACACAGTCTTGTATCAATAACCATGACAGCCTTAAGTTGGGGAGGAGTGAGCAATTTGGGGTAGAGGTCAGGTTAGATGAAGTGAGGAAGAACAGATATCACTAAGGTTCTGTCTAGCAACAGAGATGCATTGGATGTTCAGTTGTGGAGGAGGAGACTCAGCCTATGAGAAAGGGTTAAATATCAGTGTTTGTGTGAAATGTATTTTTTGATCTGAATTACAGCTGTAACGACCCTTTGGGAAGAATTAAACTTGGTTAAGCTTCTCTAGTGTCTGCAAGTTATTTACTCTGAAAAATTAGAACCTAACAGTATGAACAATACACCATCACCTATTCTGCCTTCCTCTTGTGATGATTTGGTTGATAAGTTTAATAGCAAATTAAGGGCAACCATTGATGCATAGCTCCAGTAAGATGTAAAAAGGCCACATCCAAATGCAGAGGCCCTTGGATGAATGAGGTAACAAATAAACTAAAGAGAAGTTGCAGAAAGACAGAGCGGAAGTAGAGAAAGAAAGTTGCAAGTCCATTATGAGGGAGCAACTTGGCATATACAGTACCAGTCAAAAGTTTGGACACACCTAATTATTCAAGGGTCTTTCTTTATTTTTACTATTTTCGACATTGTAGAATAATAGAAGACATCAAAACTATGAAATAACACATATGGAATCTTGTAGTAACCAAAAAAGTATTAAACCAATATATTTAAGATTCTTCAAAGTAGCCACCCTTTGCCTTGATGACAGCTTTGCACACTCTTGGTATTCTCTCAACCAGCTTCATGAGGAATGCTTTTCCAAAAGTCTTGAAGGAGTTCCCACATATGCTGAGCACTTGTTGGCTGCTTTAACTTCACTCTGCGGTCCAACTCATCCCAAACCATCTCAATTGGGTTGAGGTCGTGTGATTGTGGAGGCCAGGTCATCTGATGCAGCCCTCCATCACTCTCCTTCTTGGTCAAATAGCCCTTACACAGCCTGGAGGTGTGTTGGGTCATTGTCTTGTTGAAAAACAAATGATAGTCCCACTAAGCGCCAACCAGATGGGATGGCGTATCGCTGCAGAATGCTGTGATAGCCATGCTGGTTAAGTGTGCCTTGAATTCTAAATAAATCACTGACAGTGTCACCAGCAAAGCACCATCACACCATCACACCTCCTCCTCATGCTTCACGGTGGGAACCACACATTCAGAGATCATCCGTTCACCTACTCTGTGTCTCAAAGACTCGGCGGTAGGAAACAAAAATCCAGACCAAAGGACATATTTTAACCAGTCAAATGTTCATGTTTCTTTGACAATTGATGGCCTGATAAATCCTAACCCCGCAAACCTACAGTATGTGAACTTTCCTCCACATCCAAATATGATGAGTTTGCAGCATATTTCAGAGATAAGATACCCAGCCTAATGTTGGTTATCAGTCAAGCAAGACCTGATAAGTTTGATAATATGTGCCCTAGCCTACCACAAAGGCACTATGGAGTTATTTTCCCTGGTTGACACAAACATTCTCAGGAAAGTGATATCACAACTTAAGCCTTCCACCTGCCTTGTCGAACCTGTTACCATCACCTTCTTCAAAACAGTTTTTAATTGCATATCTGAAGAAGTGCAAGCTATTGTTTATCAGTCCCTGTTCACAGGCTCTTTCTCCACTGCACTAAACTGTTATGATGACATTTTTCTTCAGAAGGGTTATCTAGATTCTTCAGCTCTTAGCAATTTTCAGCCAACCTTCCTTTCTTAAGCAAAATTCTGGAGGAATTGGTTTTCAAACAGCAAAATTATTTTTGAAAAATTCCAATCTGGTTTTTGTGCCCACCACAGCACAGAGACAGCCTTAGTGGTTAAAGTTAAAGTGGTAAATTATCTTAGAGCCAACACAGATGCCAAACAGCTCTCTTTCCTTGTACTCTGGGATTTAATGTCCCTGATGTCCTTCTGGACAGAGGAGGTGGCTTGGCCTATCCGGTCCAGTTCTAAATTGGTTTAGGACATATTTAACCAGTCGAGAGTTTGTCACCCTGGGTGAACATAACTCAGAGATTATAGATATCATATGTGGCGTTCCATGAGGTTCGATTTTGGGTCCGGTACTGTTCAGTTTATATAGGTTACCCCTTGACAGCGCTATCGGAAAGCAAAGCATTGATTTTCAACAACTTTACATTTCTGTGTCACCAGAGGATTCTATCTCCACAGATAGATTAGACTGTATTAGTGATTGAAATACTTGGATGACTCACAATTTCCTCAAGCTAAATCAAGACAAGACCAAGGTCCTTATTATTGGAGCCAAAGCACTGAGATAATCTGTCCATACATTTTAATTCATAGGCAATAAAGATAAAACACCAGGTAAAAAATCTAGGTGTCACTTTAGATTCTGAACTCAATTTCAAATGCTTTTTACCATGAGGAACATTGCCAAGGTGCTCCTGTTTCTACCTCAGGCTGAAACAGGGAGACTCATCCATGCTTTCATTGCAAGCAGGCTTGACTACTGTAATGCTCTCCTGTCTGGTCTACCCAAGAAAGCCATTGGTCAACTGCAAAACAGACAGAATGCTGCAGCATGGGTACTGACCAAGACCAGACAGAGATCACACATTACACCAGTTTTAAAGTCTCTGCACTGGCTGCCTGTGAGTTTTAGAAATAATTGTAAGATTCTTCTTTTGGTTTTTAAATCAATCCATGATTGTGCACCCCAATACATGTCAGACATCCTTTTAAGTTATGTACCCATTAGGTCCCTCAAGTCCTCTGACACTGGCCTTTTAACTATCCCAAAGCCTAGGACCAAGAGTCATGGAGAGACAGCCTTTAGTTATTATGCCCCCAGCCTCTGGAATAGCCTGCCAGAGAACCTGCGGGGCACATAACAGTGGGCATATGGAAAATAAATCTTAAAAACACACCTTTTTAGCTTTGCTTTTCCTCAGGGTGCTTTTATTAGCCTTGCAGTTTTTATTGATATTATTACATTTTTTATCCTCTTATGTTATGTAGTAAATGTTTCAGTTTTAATTTCTGGTTTTTTTATTTGTTTTTTCCTGTGAAGCGTACTGCGTTGTATTCATGTCTGAAATGTGCTATATAAATAAAGCTTGATTTGATTCTGATCTTTTTCCGCTAATTGGGTCTTTGGACCAATCAGATCCACTCTTTTGCCAATAATTGGGCAAAAGATCAGAATCGGGCTGCCTGTGTAAATGCAGCTAAAGGTGAGCTGTAGTTTTAGCACCTGATACTGCCAATCTGGTTTTTTAAAGACTAAAGAAATTGTGAGCTGCAAGGTGACATCTGTGTGCATTTACTATGTGCTGGACAAAAACTCTGTCTTGCCTAATACTTACTAAAACGACACACTGTGTAGTTAACGTACACATACTATTTACAACATACTGTTTAGTAAATATGTGCTACAACTGGTTCTAGGACCACTAATTAAAGCTACATCTGCATTTTGGAGTCCTAGCACAATGCCAGAGACCCACAATGTCTTCTTTAGTCTTTAAATGTTCTGAGAGATGAGGAAACAAAAGTTTAATAACAAGAGAGGTAGTATCTGCTAGGCTGCATTTCCATGTGGTTGAAACCAAGTTAGTAAACCAGTAGGGTTTGTGGGGCTCATGATGAGGATGCTTAAAGCCACGGTTTTCACGAATGAAGGAAGCAAAGTGATGGCATGTTGAAGTTGGCAGTGCATCCCATGATATTTTCACATGCAAAGAGCACTTGATTTCCGTGATACATCTGTAGATCTTAAGTAATGACTCAGTGGCAGAATGAGAGTTC
>NC_042996.1:19995725-20109299 GCF_901001165.1 Salmo trutta | reverse complement strand
CCATACAATAACCATATAACTTTAAAGAATTGATGTTAACCATAAGTATTCATAGTTTAAGCATAGGAGCTGGGTATGTCATACCTGGTCTTACTGAATTAAGTAAGTTACAGAAATATCACAGTGGTACATGGACATTGTGTATGTGATGTACAGTATTATATATCAACTGTGAGATTATTCACTTAAATCCATCTGTTTTTGATTCAGGGATAAAAACAGCCAAAGAGTAGAACATTGGCATATAGAAATAGCTTATCCTAATACTACATTGACCTATATGCATTAAGATATTTTGTTGAACACTCCTTCCATGAAATGCCTACTCATAGGAGCCGTTTTCCCTAGAAAGATTTCATCAACACTCCTTGCCTTACAGGATAAAGCACTTCTACTCATTGACTGACTCATGATGTGGGTTGAGACTGTTGTGAAATTCCCAGTTCTCTTCTGTGAAAGTTTTTAAAATGTATTTTTTACCAATAAAGCTTTCTGTGCTTCATTCATTGTGTACTGTGTTCTTATATACTATTATACATGCAGATGATAAGAAAATATTCATATATCAAGGTAGTCAGTTAGCAGTTTATATTTCACTGTGTAAGTTGTCAATATTAACATATTGTTTGAGATATATCTCTAAAGAGCTCTGTCTAAGGAATGATGAATATAATTTCATATTAGAACAGGGACACCATGATTTGAAAGGCACTTTCCAACATGTAAGTAAACTTACAAGTTATGCAACATTTATAATAAACGTGTTTAAACTCTGAACAAGTAAAGGCAACACTATTTGGCACCTATAGTTGAAGTCGGAAGTTTACATACACTTAGGTTGGAGTCATTAAAACTCGTTTTTCAACCACTCCACAAATTTTTTGTTAACAAACTATAGTTTTGGCAAGTCGGTTAAGACACCTACTTTGTGCACGACACACGTAATTTTTCAACAATTGTTAACAGACAGATTATTTAACTTATAATTCAATATATCACAATTCCAGTGGGTCAGAAGTTTACATACACCAAGTTGACTGTGCCTTTAAACAGCTTGGAAAACTCCAGAAAATGATGTCAAGGCTTTAGAAGCTTCTGATAGGCTAATTGACATCATTTGAGTCAATTGGAGGTTGACCTGTGGATGTATTTCAAGGCCTACCTTCAAACTCAGTGCCTCTTTGCTTGACATCATGGGAAAATCAAAAGAAATCAGCCAAGACCTCAGAAAGAAAATTGTAGACCACAAGTCTGGTTCATCCTTGGGAGCATTTTCCAAATGCCTGAAGGTACCACATTCATCTGTACAATCAATAGTACGCAAGTATAATCACAATGGGACCACTCAGCCGTCATCCTGCTCAGGAAGGAGATGCGTTCTGTCTCCTAGAGATGAACGTACTTTGGTGCGAAAAGTGCAAATCAATCCCAGAACAACAGCAAAGGACCTTGTGAAGATGATGGAGGAAAACAGGTTCAAAAGTATCCATATCCACAGTAAAATGAGTCCTATATCGACATAACCTGAAAGGCCGCTCAGCAAGGAAGAAGCCACTGCTCCAAAACCACCATAAAAAAGCCAGACTACAGTTTGCAACTGCACATGGGGACAAAGATCGGACAAATGTTCTCTGGTCTGATGAAACAAAAATAGAACTGTTTGGCCATAATGACAATCGTTATGTTCGGAGGAAAAAGAGGGAGTCTTGCAAGCCGAAGAACACCATCCCAACCGTGAAGCACGGTGGTGGCAGCATCATGTTGTGGGGGTGCTTTGCTGCAGGAGGGACTGGTGCACTTCACAAAATAAATGGCTTAATGAGGAAGGAAAATTATGTGGATATATTGAAGCAACATCTCAAGACATCAGTCAGGAAGTTAAAGCTTGGTTGCAAATGGGTCTTCCAAATGGACAAAATGGCTTAAAGACAACAAAGTCAAGGTATTGGAGTGGCCATCACAAAGCCCTGACCTCAATCCCATAGAAAATGTGTGGGCAGAACTGGAAGTGTGTGCGAGCAAGGAGGCCTACAAACCTGATTCAGTTAAACCAGCTCTGTCAGGAGGAATGGGCCAAAATTCACCCAACTTACTGTGGGAAGCTTGTGGAAGGCTACCCGAATCGTTTGACCCAAGTTAAACAATTTAAAGGCAATGCTACCGAATACTAATTGAGTGTATGTACATTTCTGACCCACTGGGAAATGAATAAAATAATTTAAAAAATGAAATAAATAAAAGCTTAAATAAATCATTCTCTCTACTATTATTCTGACATTTCACATTCTTAAAATAAAGTGGTGATCCTAACTTACCAAAGACAGGGATTTTTTACTAGGATTACATGTCAGGAATTGTGAAAAACTGAGTTGAAATGTATTTGGCTAAGGTGTATGTAAACTTCCGACTTCAACTGTATTACATTACACACTGACATTATCAGTGGACGTTCTGTTCGCCTCCTGAACTTTTCTGTATCTCAAGAACAATGTCAAAGTAGTGGTTGAATCTATATACAACTACTGGACTTCTCGCTGTATGTCCCCAGTGTTTTTCACAGACCGGAAGACCGGCACTACAGTATAGGAATGTGGGTGTCAGGTCAGTGTCCTTTCTCTGTCTTTAGCTCCAGTTCCACTCTGAGGTTTCAGTACTCTGCATGCAGAGGGAAGTCTTTGTGCTTGTTGCCCCTGCAGTGAGGAGGAGGGTACGTCAGGGAAGAACAGGTAAAGAGGATAGTGGGGTTGAAGACAGCATCTAGACACTCTGGAACTCTGTGGACTCACCATTCCATAGTGAATCCTCTCCATTTCCTGTTGAAACCCAGGATGACTTTTATGTCTGCGGGACTTAACTTGAAGTCAGACACCTGTTTATAGGCCACAAAATAACAATTTAGGAGTGTGAAGGAAACAGTGGCTCGGGAGTTACATTCCTGCCTTGAAACCAAGAGATTGTGGGTTCAAATCCCACAATCTCTTTTTTTTGCGTGCAACTCTCAATGTGAAATATACAAAAAGAAAAGGTAAAGGTGTCAATGGCTCCCAAGTTAAATCCCTGCCTTGCATGTAGGTTCAAAACTACTCTCGCCTGTTTGTGTACGACTCTCAATATCATATACACTGAGCGTACAAAACATTACGAACACCTGCTCTTTCCATGACAGACTGACCAGGTCATCCCTTATTGATGTCACTTTGTCTTGCCCATTCAAAGGGTGAATGGGCAAGACAATATTTAAGTGCCTTTGAACAGGGTATAGTAACAGGGGCCAGACGCTCTGGTTTGAGTATGTCAAGAACTGCAACACTGCTGGGTTTTTCACGCTCAACAGTTTCCCGTGTGTATCAAGAATGGTCCACCACCCCAAATACATCCAGCCAACATGTCACGACTGTGGGAAGCATTGGAGTCAACATGGTCCACCACCCAAAATACACCCAGCCAACTTGACACGACTGTGGGAAGCATTGGAGTCAACATGGGCTAGCGTGCCTGTGGAACGCTTTCGAACACCTTGTGGAGTTCATGCTCCAACGAATTGAGGCTGTTCTGAGGGGGGGTGCAACTCAATAAGAGAGGTGTTCCTAATGTTTTGTACACTGTATACAAAGAGAAGGGTAACACGTGTGAAGGGGTCTGTGGCTCTGGTGTAAGGATCTTTCCCCCAAAGCACAAGGTTGTAAGTTTGAACTCTTGTGCTGGCTCTTGAGCATGGTTGGCTACTGAGGACTCTGCTGGTCAGTGAGTCAAGACAACTTCAGGGAGTGGCTGCCACACATTTGATGCCCGGGGGGGACTGGCATTGGCTGGAAGAGCGTGACAAGCGGACGGGCTAAACCACTCCTGGAAAAAGTGGGAACTTAGTTTTAAATGAAGATGTGCCTATATTTAAACAAAGTGCCCACTCTTTCCATGAGGGGACACCAAGTATTTACCACCATGAGTTCTGAGAGCCTTCCAACTATCCCAGAGTAAACGCAACTACATTCAGGAGCTGAGCCTGGGATCGAACCTACAACTCTGTACATCAGAGGTAAGATTCTTACCAGAGCCAACAGCTCTTCCACAGTTAGAATACTGCTCTTCGTATATTTGACATTGAAACAGACAAGAGAGGAGATTTGAACCTAGAACCTCTAGGTTGGGAGGCAGGGATTTAACCTCTGGGGGACCAACTCCTTCAGGATTCTGCGTAAGCACGCCCTTAGAATGCACTGACAGTGGTTTCCACATCTCTATCTAGGCAGTTATATTTGAATAGAAAAGACACTGCCAAAGTTCAATGAAGTGAAAAAATGTATTTGAAGTAAAAAAAAATATATATTTTATTGAATCGCTTCCAGTCACAATTGTAATTGTCAAAAATACCTGGAAATTTTCCTTGATCCGGGAGGGCGTTGCCGACTTGGGAATGACGATCACATTTCTCTGGATTTGAAAGCGGATAAGGACCTGTGGAGATAAGAACAGGGATTGGTCCCTTGGCTGGCCTTAGACCAAGACTCCTTTTACCCAGCCAAAGAATGTAACTGTTACCATGTGAGTGTTGGACCCACGTCCTGATGACATGGTTTCAAAACAATGATTCTTATGTTAGAAGAGACTTGTCTTGGAAAACAGCATCCAAAACCTTCACAATTGAATGTCCCCATTCTAATCCCTAGGTGTTTTTCTTTCAATTCTACACAAGGGACCAATATCCAATTTCATACATAGGCTAATCAAGGCTTAAAATATAGGATCAAATCTTGCTACAGTATGTCACTAAAGGCAGAATTAGGGGAAAGTGTTGTTTCTCTCATACCTGTGCTGTGGTCTTATTGTGCTTATCAGCGATGGCCTTTATCTTTGGGTCCTCAAGCAGGGACGGCTCACCAGGTTTCGCCCTGTTGAAAATGTCATTTATTTTATGTTGACGTGAAGTCAAACACAAGTCATTGTTTGTGGTGGGTGGGGCCTGAACAAAAAAATCTAGGGAAAGAATAGGGTCCGACACTGCACGCACTCATTGAAACGTTGTCAATAACCAATTAAACACAATGCATGTTTTCGATCATTTCAGTGTACAGGTTGAGTGTATTTCATTCTTGAACCTTCTATTTGATCCAAAGTGACTGTAAAAGTGTGATCTATCTCACCATGGTCTGTCTGGGGAACCCAGGGGGCTGTAGGCTGTCACAGAGATGCCCTTAGAGTGACAGTAGTTGATCAACTTCTCCTGAGTCAGATAGGGGTGGCATTCAATCTGGACAAATACAAAGATGAGGTGTTGGGAATACAGAGATGGGGGTAATAATGCCTTGATACAAACTGTATTGACTTGTTTTGTCTGTCTTGATCACCACAGACTACAGTACCTGGATGTTGGCAGGTTTATACTTGAGGCCTGGCTTGTTCAGGATGGATTCAATCTGGTCTTTGTTAAAGTTGGAGACACCGATAGCCTTGACCAGTCCAGCATCCACCAGCTCCTCCATAGCCTATTCAATAGGTCAAGATCTAGCTCAGTAAACTGTCAAATATCTTGTGGTATAATCTTGTTTGCTGGTGTCGGGGGATGTCTGTGGAGAGACCTGAAAAGAGCTGTGCAGTGACACTCCCCATCCAACCTGACAGAGCTTGAGAGGATCTGCAGAGAAGAATAGGAGAAACTCCCCAAATACAGGTGTGCCAAACTTGTAGTGTCATACTCAAGAAGAGTCGAGGCTGTAATTGTAATTGTAATTGTAATTATGCTTAATCTTGGTCATCATCATAGTTCATTAAAACTCTCAGGATATATGCCAAATGAGAAGACTGTCAATTATTTGAACATGAACACACCGGTAGCTGCCAAAGGAAGAAACAGTTAACTGCCTATTGTTGATTCCATGAGTTCAGTTCAACAATGATCAATGCCATCCATGCAAGATGACTAGAATTAACAATTACGCTTTATTGTATATTAAAGATATGAAAGATGCTTGATCTTGCTGTCTTTTTCTTTATGTGGAAGACTCTACACTTCTGGTGTCTCACAAAAGTAGAACTATATCTTGGATAGCATACTTAGCACAGAGCTTACTAACATTAGCAAATGGCTTGGAGATAATAAGCTATCTCTGCACTTAGGGAAAACAGAAGCAATTATTTTTGGATCCAGACCTAAATTTAGTAGGTCGTCTGAAATCAGAGTGGAGTTAGGGGGTGAGGTGCTGACTACTAAAACCTCTGTTAGCTACTTGGGATGTATCCTTGATGGAAGCTTGGGAGGTGTGAGCATGGCCAATAAGGTGCTAGGGAAGGTTAATGCCAGGACTACGTTTTTGGCTAGAAAGTCCAAGCTGCTTGATAAGGACTCCATGAATGCCATTTTGACTACGCTAGTACTTCCTGGTTTGGGGGCTTATCTAAACTTATGAAGGGGAAGCTCCAGATAGCCCAGAATAAGCTGGTCAGGGTAGTATTGAAGGTGAGTCCACGTACTCACATAGGCAGGAGCTGCTTTCAGGAACTAAACTGGCTGCCTGTTGAGGCTAGGGTGTCCCAGATTAGACTAAATTTGGTTTACAGGAGTATTTATTGTCTGCGCCCAGATATCTAAGTGATTACTTTCCTCTTGTTAGGGATGCACACAATCACAGCACCAGATCAGGTTCAGGAGTAATGCTGGGAATGTTACTTTCTTGTATACTGGAGCCTCAGAATGGAATGAGTTGCCTCTGCCCATAAAAAAAACGTCCTCTCTGGGCAGCTTTAAAAATAAAGTAAAATTATGTTTGACGCCTTCTGTGCCTATATGAATAACCCCTATGATGTAACTGCAAAGGTGAGAGATGTTTTTTGGTTTTATTATTTCACTGCCATACCTTGTTTAACTGTGTTCGATCTTGTCTAGCTATCTTGTCTCAAGAGGACCACGATGGAAATAAGTCCCAGATTGTATTGAATGTTATCCTCGATGATTTGTATGGCTTTTTCAAGTTTTATGTGTGCTTGTTTTTTTAAATGGTTGAATTAATAAACTAAACTAAATGTCCCCAACATGTGAGGAGGGTTATGGGGTTTATGTAGAGGGAGAGAGTGTCACTAGCATACAATAGATTAAAGGCAACAGATCTACATCACAAGCCTCGAAAGCATAGCTAGTTTACTAGACTTGAACCCACAAGCTATCTAGGTTAGGGTTGGGCATAAGGTTAGCAGTGTGGTTAAGGTTTGGTTTAAAATCACATTTTAAGAAGAGAAATTGTAGAAATGGGAGGGAGTTATAGCTTGGTTGTGGTAACTAGTGACGGCCCTGAAGAGCCTGTCTAGAGGACTTGAGAACTTGAGAAAAGTGTAAATGTACAAAGGATGAAAAGCTGAGATTGAACAGTAAAATATGGTGAGGTGTTCTAATTATTGTATGTTGAGCAATGAATTCAGATTAAAATTAAAATGGATTTGAACATATTTAAGTTTTGTGATACGTTTACATCCAGACCATAACATTGTCCTACCATAATTCTCATCATAGGTGACATTATAATAGTTTTAACACAAAAACATTTTCAAACGCACATACCTAAAGTATTGCAGTAGTTATTAGTGATTCTGTAAAAGCATACTGTTTGGCAAATACTTCGCCAAGGTAATCTACTGACTCAAATACTAAAATAAAACATTTATTGATTTAAACACACATTCAAATGTGTGTGTGTGTGTGTGAAGTGGTGTAATTGTTATAGTTTTGAATTAAAGACCTCAACCAGAAACATTTTCAATAAGTAGAAATTACTCACTCCAAACATCTGTCAAAATGTAAATAACGCAGTATTGTGGAAGTGATCAGACATCAAGTATTTCTCACTGGAACCAGTTAGTAGTGTATTAAAAACATTTTCATTCAAAATAAATAGGAATAAATTGATGAAAAGGACATTATAATGGTTATCATTAGAAATCAATATCAAAGACATCAAACGTTTCACATTGAAATCAATTAGTAAAGTGTTGCCAGATTGTGACCGTTGAGGTTGGGTTAGGAAAACTAAATAAAATGGGTGCATCGTTCCGGACCTGTACCGGACTTAGCAATGATAAACAACCAACTTAACAGAACTTGAAGAATTTGAAAAATAATCATGTGCAAATATTGTACAATCCAGGTGTGTAAAGCTCTTAGACTTTCCCAGAAAGAGACTTACCCAGAAAGACTCACAACTGATATCACTACCAAAGGTTATTCTAAGATGTATTGACTCAGGGGTGTGAATACATATGTCAATTAGATATTTATGTATTTCATTTTCAATAAATTGGAAACATGTTTTCACTTTGTCATTATGGGGTATTGTGTGTGTAAATGGGTAAGAAAAACATTAATTGAATCAATTTTTAATTCAGACTGTAACACAACAAAATGTGGAATAAGTCAAGGGGTATGAATACTTTCTGAAGGTATTGTATATATTTAATGACAAGTACCATGTCCTCACCCTGTAAAGTTTAAACTGAAATTGTTCAAGAGGAACAAGCTAGCTAGCTTGATAAACAGTGCGAACAATTACATTTGGGTTAGCTAGCTAAATTATACAGCCAGAATTGTGTCTATATTGATGCTGTTACAATAACCAAACAGTTGGATAAAAAAATAATTTGTGAATCCATGATGTGGCATGCAATTCCAATGTTGCTTGAGTTAATTTCTTAAGTTGATTTGAGATAATCTCACTGCAACACAGCTCACTGTGTCCATGTTGCTTGAAATAGACGTTTTCAATGAACCGTCAGTCAAGGTGAGCTCCCCACCCACTCAGTCTGCCTTTTCAGAGTCCCTGGTAGTTTGACATGAGAAAAAAGTACCCGGAAAAAATATTATAGGTATTTTAGTCACTCAAAAGGCTATTTTACATGGGCATCATAATGACTTGGCTCAGGACCTTTAAATATATTTGGCTACATGTGAGAGGTTATAGGCCTACAGTCAATGTCCAGACTTCAGAAGATGAAAGGTTTGAACCCTTTCCACCTTGCATGGATTTCTTGTGTTTCATTTATCTGCACAAGGTGCCTCTCTTGGAAAGAAGTATTGTGTGTGGATGTGGGCACACACCAGAGTACTGATTTTGCCATTATGTTGAAAGAGCCTGTGTGCTGGCCGCTCTGATGAACTCTCATTCTGCCACTGAGTCATTACTTAAGATCTACAGATGTATCACGGAAATCAAGTGCTCTTTGCATGTGAAAATATCATGGGATGCACTGCCAACTTCAACATGCCATCACTTTGCTTCCTTCATTCGTGAAAACCGTGGCTTTAAGCATCCTCATCATGAGCCCCACAAACCCTACTGGTTTACTAACTTGGTTTCAACCACATGGAAATGCAGCCTAGCAGATACTACCTCTCTTGTTATTAAACTTTTGTTTCCTCATCTCTCAGAACATTTAAAGACTAAAGAAGACATTGTGGGTCTCTGGCATTGTGCTAGGACTCCAAAATGCAGATGTAGCTTTAATTAGTGGTCCTAGAACCAGTTGTAGCACATATTTACTAAACAGTATGTTGTAAATAGTATGTGTACGTTAACTACACAGTGTGTTGTTTTAGTAAGTATTAGGCAAGACAGAGTTTTTGTCCAGCACATAGTAAATGCACACAGATGTCACCTTGCAGCTCACAATTTCTTTAGTCTTTAAAAAACCAGATTGGCAGTATCAGGTGCTAAAACTACAGCTCACCTTTAGCTGCATTTACACAGGCAGCCCGATTCTGATCTTTTGCCCAATTATTGGCAAAAGAGTGGATCTGATTGGTCCAAAGACCCAATTAGCGGAAAAAGATCAGAATCAAATCAAGCTTTATTTATATAGCACATTTCAGACATGAATACAACGCAGTACGCTTCACAGGAAAAAACAAATAAAAAAACCAGAAATTAAAACTGAAACATTTACTACATAACATAAGAGGATAAAAAATGTAATAATATCAATAAAAACTGCAAGGCTAATAAAAGCACCCTGAGGAAAAGCAAAGCTAAAAAGGTGTGTTTTTAAGATTTATTTTCCATATGCCCACTGTTATGTGCCCCGCAGGTTCTCTGGCAGGCTATTCCAGAGGCTGGGGGCATAA
Organism: Salmo trutta; assembly: GCF_901001165.1. Taxonomy (NCBI): domain Eukaryota; kingdom Metazoa; phylum Chordata; class Actinopteri; order Salmoniformes; family Salmonidae; genus Salmo; species Salmo trutta. The sequence continues at coordinate 20,099,197 of NC_042996.1, read as the reverse complement.
TAACTAAAGGCTGTCTCTCCATGACTCTTGGTCCTAGGCTTTGGGATAGTTAAAAGGCCAGTGTCAGAGGACTTGAGGGACCTAATGGGTACATAACTTAAAAGGATGTCTGACATGTATTGGGGTGCACAATCATGGATTGATTTAAAAACCAAAAGAAGAATCTTACAATTATTTCTAAAACTCACAGGCAGCCAGTGCAGAGACTTTAAAACTGGTGTAATGTGTGATCTCTGTCTGGTCTTGGTCAGTACCCATGCTGCAGCATTCTGTCTGTTTTGCAGTTGACCAATGGCTTTCTTGGGTAGACCAGACAGGAGAGCATTACAGTAGTCAAGCCTGCTTGCAATGAAAGCATGGATGAGTCTCCCTGTTTCAGCCTGAGGTAGAAACAGGTGCACCTTGGCAATGTTCCTCATGGTAAAAAGCGTGTGATTTGAAATTGAGTTCAGAATCTAAAGTGACACCTAGATTTTTTACCTGGTGTTTTATCTTTATTGCCTATGAATTAAAATGTATGGACAGATTATCTCAGTGCTTTGGCTCCAATAATAAGGACCTTGGTCTTGTCTTGATTTAGCTTGAGGAAATTGTGAGTCATCCAAGTATTTCAATCACTAATACAGTCTAATCTATCTGTGGAGATAAAATCCTCTGGTGACACAGAAATGTAAAGTTGTTGAAAATCAATGCTTTGCTTTCCGATAGCGCTGTCAAGGGGTAACCTATATAAACTGAACAGTACCGGACCCAAAATCGAACCTCATGGAACGCCACATATGATATCTATAATCTCTGAGTTATGTTCACCCAGGGTGACAAACTCTCGACTGGTTAAATATGTCCTAAACCAATTTAGAACTGGACCGGATAGGCCAAGCCACCTCCTCTGTCCAGAAGGACATCAGGGACATTAAATCCCAGAGTACAAGGAAAGAGAGCTGTTTGGCATCTGTGTTGGCTCTAAGATAATTTACCACTTTAACTTTAACCACTAAGGCTGTCTCTGTGCTGTGGTGGGCACAAAAACCAGATTGGAATTTTTCAAAAATAATTTTGCTGTTTGAAAACCAATTCCTCCAGAATTTTGCTTAAGAAAGGAAGGTTGGCTGAAAATTGCTAAGAGCTGAAGAATCTAGATAACCCTTCTGAAGAAAAATGTCATCATAACAGTTTCGTGCAGTGGAGAAAGAGCCTGTGAACAGGGACTGATAAACAATAGCTTGCACTTCTTCAGATATGCAATTAAAAACTGTTTTGAAGAAGGTGATGGTAACAGGTTCGACAAGGCAGGTGGAAGGCTTAAGTTGTGATATCACTTTCCTGAGAATGTTTGTGTCAACCAGGGAAAATAACTCCATAGTGCCTTTGTGGTAGGCTAGGGCACATATTATCAAACTTATCAGGTCTTGCTTGACTGATAACCAACATTAGGCTGGGTATCTTATCTCTGAAATATGCTGCAAACTCATCATATTTGGATGTGGAGGAAAGTTCACATACTGTAGGTTTGCGGGGTTAGGATTTATCAGGCCATCAATTGTCAAAGAAACATGAACATTTGACTGGTTAAAATATGTCCTTTGGTCTGGATTTTTGTTTCCTACCGCCGAGTCTTTGAGACACAGAGTAGGTGAACGGATGATCTCTGAATGTGTGGTTCCCACCGTGAAGCATGAGGAGGAGGTGTGATGGTGTGATGGTGCTTTGCTGGTGACACTGTCAGTGATTTATTTAGAATTCAAGGCACACTTAACCAGCATGGCTATCACAGCATTCTGCAGCGATACGCCATCCCCTCTGGTTGGCGCTTAGTGGGACTATCATTTGTTTTTCAACAAGACAATGACCCAACACACCTCCAGGCTGTGTAAGGGCTATTTGACCAAGAAGGAGAGTGATGGAGGGCTGCATCAGATGACCTGGCCTCCACAATCACACGACCTCAACCCAATTGAGATGGTTTGGGATGAGTTGGACCGCAGAGTGAAGTTAAAGCAGCCAACAAGTGCTCAGCATATGTGGGAACTCCTTCAAGACTTTTGGAAAAGCATTCCTCATGAAGCTGGTTGAGAGAATACCAAGAGTGTGCAAAGCTGTCATCAAGGCAAAGGGTGGCTACTTTGAAGAATCTTAAATATATTGGTTTAATACTTTTTTGGTTACTACAAGATTCCATATGTGTTATTTCATAGTTTTGATGTCTTCTATTATTCTACAATGTCGAAAATAGTAAAAATAAAGAAAGACCCTTGAATAATTAGGTGTGTCCAAACTTTTGACTGGTACTGTATATGCCAAGTTGCTCCCTCATAATGGACTTGCAACTTTCTTTCTCTACTTCCGCTCTGTCTTTCTGCAACTTCTCTTTAGTTTATTTGTTACCTCATTCATCCAAGGGCCTCTGCATTTGGATGTGGCCTTTTTACATCTTACTGGAGCTATGCATCAATGGTTGCCCTTAATTTGCTATTAAACTTATCAACCAAATCATCACAAGAGGAAGGCAGAATAGGTGATGGTGTATTGTTCATACTGTTAGGTTCTAATTTTTCAGAGTAAATAACTTGCAGACACTAGAGAAGCTTAACCAAGTTTAATTCTTCCCAAAGGGTCGTTACAGCTGTAATTCAGATCAAAAAATACATTTCACACAAACACTGATATTTAACCCTTTCTCATAGGCTGAGTCTCCTCCTCCACAACTGAACATCCAATGCATCTCTGTTGCTAGACAGAACCTTAGTGATATCTGTTCTTCCTCACTTCATCTAACCTGACCTCTACCCCAAATTGCTCACTCCTCCCCAACTTAAGGCTGTCATGGTTATTGATACAAGACTGTGTCCCCTCTCCTCCCAGAGTATCCTTGATAGTTTCCAAGATCTCCCCCTCAACACATTCCAAAGCCACCTGTCTTTCCACAGAAAACCATTAACTTCTGACATAAACCCAGTCTCTTTCACTCCTTATATTCTATGCTTCTGATCTATTATGTATTTAATATAACAATGTTCAAAGTTTAGCCCGACTTCAACAATACACTCAATAAAATCTGTAGCAAGTTCAGAGGTAAGATACTGTTTCTTAATAATGTATTCAGTATTACATTTTGCTGTAGTAAAAAGCACACAGTGGTAATCAGATAAAGCAACAATCAACCATAGAGGATTTGTCAATAGAAAGCCACTTGGTAATAACCAGGTCTAGAGTATGGCCGCAGTTATGGATGGATCCAGTAACATATTGGATAAAGTCCATAGAGCTAAAAGATGAATCAATTCAATGGCCTTGTTGTCAGTCTCTTTGTCAACATGAATATTAAAAATCGCCCAAAACAATGATTTTATCATAGTCCTCAAGGACAATAGACAATAGTTCAGAGAAATCAGTAAAGATAGTGGGGCAGTGCTTTTTGGTGGCCACCAGTGCTGGCTATAACCCTGTATAGCCAGCACTGGGGGCTGACATTTAAACAGTATAGCATGATAAATGAAATGTTCTTACAGCTGAGTGCATTAGTAAAATGCCCACCCTTTTCCCTTTGTTTTATAGAGTATGAAAAGCTGTAGTCCGGGGGGAGGCTTCGGCAAGAGAGGCGCTACAGTCTGAAGACAGCCATGTTTCAGTGAGAAACATGCGATCAACATTGCGCTCTGTAACGAGGTCATTCCCAAGAAAGGTTTTACTAGTGATTGCGCTAACATTTAAAAGCGCCATAATGACTTAGTGAGGGCCACTCTGCTCCTGGGGCATCTGCTTCCAGGTAACCAATGGAATAACAACCAAATTATTAATATTACAACCACGTTTTCTGATAATATCCAATCTATGAGAATGGTAGGATATAACAGTCGTATAAACTCACTAGCAGGTGGAGTTAGAGGAACATACTTCGGTATATGTAGTGTATGTGGACACCCCTTGAAATGAGTGGAATCTGCTATTTCAGCCACATCCGTTGCTGACAGGTGTATAAAATCGAGCACATAGCCATGCAATCTCAATAGACAAACATTGGCAGTAAAATGGCCTTACTGAAGAGCTCAGTGACTTTCAAAGTTGCACCATCATAGGATGCCACCTTTCCAACAAGTCCGTTTGTCACATTTTTTATGCTAATTTTACAAAAGAGGAATTTGTATGCAAAACAAATGACTATGTGAATGAATGTTGCCGTCAACTATCTAAAGGTGACTATCGCACACTGCATTATGTCCCTATCCTATAATTCCACCATAATATCTCATCCACAGTGGAAAGCTGTTTGGAATCAGGACAAATCACCAAAAAATAAGTTGTGTGAAATTTCCCAAGATACCAACTTTCCATACAGTCGCTAAATTACACAAACAAGTGTCTCCTCCTCCAGGTAGACCCATTGTAGCAGCAATCGACTCTGTGACATCCAACATTTTCTAAATTTGTGGATTACCACATTAAACCAATGGTTGAGAATCTCCCATCTTATGTCAGACACTAGTCACATGATCTCATTGATAGAGGGCTTAGGAAGGATACCAGAGGGTACCCTGCTGGCCACTTTTGATGTGGAGAGCTTGTACACTAACATACCACACACTGGAGGCTTGCAGGCGCTACAACACTTCCTTCAGCAGAGAGACTCTACCCTTGCTACATCCAATGATTGCATCTCACAACTTACTGAACTGGTATTATCCAATAACTACTTTGTCTTTGAGTCAGACTTTTTCCTTCAAATTCGGGGTGTAGCCATGGGCTCCCCTTTTCCCCTCAACTATGCAAACCTGTATGTGGGACAATTTCAGGAAGCGCTCATGTACAAAACAGAGACACACCCCCTACTTTCTAAAATACTCCTATGGAAGACATACATAGATGATGTCTTTGTGCTCTGGGAAGGAAGTCAGCAAAAACTAAATGAATTCCAAACTCTACTAAACGAGAGCTCTGAATACCTCAAATTCACCATGCAGACTGATGAGAGAGAAATAAACTACCTGGACCTATGGATCATCAAAGAGAATGATGCATTACACACATACTTATACACAAAACCCACAGACTGCAATACCTTGCTATGTGTGGATAGTATGCATCCCCTTCCCCTCAAGAATGGTCTACCATATAGCCAGGAATTACTAAAAACTCAACCAAAGAAGAAAAACAACGCAACTGTCTTTTGCACTAAGTACACCAAGGGTTCGGAGAAAATGAAAGCAATCCTGAAAAAGCACTGGCATATTCTGCAATCAGACAAAAAAAAAATCGCACACCTCTTCAAGGAACCCCCACTGGTGGTCTGTAAGCGTGGTCATAATATTGGAGGTAGCTTGGTGAGATCTGACATGCCCCCTGAGCTCACTCAGACATTGTTGACACCTATCCCAAATGGGAACTACAAATGTGGCTCATGCGCACAGTGCAATCAGGGGCGGAAATCCCGGGGGGGACACGACCCCCCCATCCTGGGAAAAATATGATTTGTCCCCCCCCAATCTATCACTGAAACATAACTATGTAATTTAAATAATATTAATAATACGCAATGAAAGCAATTGTGCTGATTATAGACACTTAATAGAGCGTTTTTAAGTTTCAAAAGATTGCGACCCCCCCACTCTTTGCCTCACAATGGTTTGATCCACTGCCAGTTCCTTAGCTTGCTAGGTAACAGAGAGGTCGTATATACTGTCTGAAAGGCACTCAATGCACGTAACTGACGTGAGGTTAATCCAGTCAATCGCGCACACACACTAGCTGAATATGCAGAGCTAGCGCGCAAATATTAACTATTAAGCTAGCTAGTACCTATTCCATTTATGTGGCGTCGTCAAAGATGGAATCTTTGCTATCGTCAATTTATTCCAAGATCAGCATGCAGATGATGTAAGTTAGTACTTCAAAGTCCCTGTGATAAAGGTTAGCAATAAACTGAACAGAACTACACTCTCTTCTACCATTGTCTTAAATATATTTAATGGTCTCGTTGCAAAAGTTAAATTGTCGCAAGGGAACTTTTATTTATTTATTTTATTTCACCTTTATTTAACCCGGGTAGCAAAGATTATAGCAAACACCACTGAAACTGAATTGGTGCTCGCTAGCTTTGCAAATTCAGCTATTGTTGGAAGCCAGCCAATATGAAACAAACTATTAAAATTACAAAAGGTTGCAGCATATGTTGTGTAAATGGTGAACTCATACAGCTGTCAACTCTTGTCATTTTAATCCGTTTCACATTTGCTAGCTACCTTTTAGATCGAAGCCCAAATAGAATGATTGAAGATGATAGAAGCCCATCTCCTACTGTAAATAACCTACACACTGTGTGTAGCCAGCCAGCCAGCCAGGTAGAAAAATGGCAGAAAAATAAAAGACGGACATCAGAGTATTTTTCAATACACCAAAACGCATAGTAAGAACCCTAGTAGCCTAATATCTCAAAGACTAGTTGATAAAATGTTCATAAGAAAGAAATGAAATTCTAATGGAAATGTTTCACAATGATGTCATTAGGCAGAGCAGGCAACAGATGGCACACAGACAGCAGAGTTGGGGACAGATATGCAGGGACAGACTGGCAGAGACAGGGAGTCTCAGGTAAGTTTGTTGAGTCTTTGTTTGGCAACATTATGAAAGGTTCTCAATTTTTTTGACTTGTAAAATAGGAACATAATTGGAAAATGCCATGGATACCCCCACTCTCAACTTAAACTGGTGACTGAACTAAGATTTGTTAAAGGCAATGGTATTGCTGTTGTGATTAGTTGTGTAGTTTTGGGTACCGGTAGTTAGGAGTACGGCAAACACCTTATTTCTTTGGTTCCTCAATATACATTTACTATATTACAATGTAGGCTATGTGTTACAGCACTACTTTTGGTGTCCCCCTCAGGAATTGCTCTTGAGAAAATTTCATGTAATTGTCCCCTCCAAAGTTGATATCAGATTTTCGCCCCTGAGTGCAATAGAACTATAAAAACACCCTTCTTCAGACACCCACAAACATGTCGGAAAATACCTGTTAAGGGTATCATTTCATAGAAGACCAAGGGAGTAATCTATCTCATCACCTGATCATGTGGAAAAGCCTACGTAGGACAAATGAAAAAGACAATTAAAACAACGCATAGCTGAACAGCACAGCTCAATCAGGTGTAAGAACATTGACAATCCAGTAGCAGCTCACTTTGTTGAAGCTAACCATCCAATCTCCTCCCTCAAATACACAGGCATTGAGAATGTTGCTCTACCAATGAGAGGAGGTAACATTGAGATCCAACTACTACAAAGGGAGGCTTACTGGATATCCAATCTAAAAACATTGACCCCTAGTGGTCTGAATATTGAATTTGATCTCAGGCCTTTCTTATGAACAAGTATTATATATTGATATATTCTTTCTACAGCTTATTAGCGTACACCTATGATTCTATATGATAACAATAGGCTAATATATTTAATATGCCACAAACTATTGTTTTTTTGAACAGTTTCACTAATTCATTCTAATTAACTTAATCATTATGACACACCCCTCACTATTGTCATTGGTTGCTCTAATTGCACTGTTTGTCTACATAACCTGGTTCAAGTATTCATGACATTACCCTGAAGAAGGCACCGTGATGCCGAAACGTTGGTAAATACCCAATAAATTACTGGGAGTATATATATGGAGTCTGCGACTCTTTATTTTGATAGTTACCTGTTTATTCACCGTTAGTCAGCACTTCCAACAAAGTACTTTTTTCTGGGTGTGCGCCAGCTCATGTTTTTTATGTTGAAAATTCTAAAATAATTTGCTGCATTTTTCACAATTTTCCATCCAGTTTTCTTTATTTTTGTAATACACTGAGTGTACAAAACATTAAGAACACCTGCTCTGACCAGGTGAAAGCTATCATCCCTTATTGATGTCAGTTGTTAAATCCACTTCAACCAGTACAGATGAAGGGGAGGAGACAGGATAAAGAAGGATTTTTAAGCCTTGAGACATGGATTGTGTATGTCTGCCATTCAGAGGGTGAATGGACAAGACAAAAGATTTAAGTGCCTTTTGAATGGGGTATGGTAGTAGGTGCCAGGCACACCGGCTTGTGTCAAGAACTGCAATACTGCTGGGTTTTTCACGCTCAACAGTTTCCCGTGTCTATCAAGAATGGTCCACCATTCAAAGGACATTCAGCCAACTTGACACAGCTGTGGGAAACATTCGAGTCAACATGGGCCAGCATCCCTGTGGAACGCTTTCGACACATTATAGAGTCAATCCCCGACGAATTGAGGCTGTTCTGAGGAAGGTGTTCATAATGTTTAGTACTCCCCAACGAGTTCAGGAGGCGAAGGTCAAGTCATGCATCCTCCGAAACATGACCCACCAAACCGCGCTTCTTAACACCCGCCCGCTTAACCCAGAAGCCAGCCGCACCAATGTGTCGGGCGCTCGAGTCGCAAGAGTGCGATGAGAAAAGTAATGTGGACAGACCTTCTTGTGCTTTCTATTGTCACCATACTGAACAGCTTCCTGAATAAACAGCAAAACTTTATTGGGCTTATTTGACCGTAATAAACAAAGGGTCTTAATTAAAATAAATGTTATTTATTTGTAATCCACCATATAATTTAATTCTGTATGTTAATGAACGTAAAATTCCACTCCACTAATTCTCTAATGCTACAGTACATCCCATGTGTTGTAATAAGAACTGTAGGTGAAGTGAATAACCTCACTAATTATCTCTACTGCCAGGTTGAATGCCACCCCTATCTGAACCAGGAGAAGTTGATCAACTACTGTCACTCTAAGGGCATCTCTGTGACAGCCTACAGCCCCCTGGGTTCCCCAGACAGACCATGGTGAGGGCATATACTTCAACTAATAATACCTGAGAGATATACACTGAATATACAAAACACTAAGAACACCTGTCCTTTCCACGACAGACTGACCAGGTGAAAGCTATGATCCCTTATTGATGTCACTTGTTAAATCCAATATTTCAATTCAATATTAGGAAGGTGTTCCTAATGTTTGGTATAGTCAGTATACATTCACCTTGTACATGAATTCTGAACATACAGACATTTACAGTTGTCCCTGTGAAAAGATTGTAACACTGTGTGTCAATAACAGGACCAAACCAGAGGACCCTTCGCTGCTGGAGGATCCCAACATCAAGGCCATCGCTGAGAAACACAAGAAGACCTCTGCCCAGGTACTGTATTCTAATACCCTTTTCACACTATCGAACCAGCCCGAAAGGTACTGATATTTCTTTAACCTGGGATCCCATTTACATGTCCGCTTTTCTCTCTGTCATCCTCACTTCAGGTCCTGATCCGCTTCCAAATCCAACGGAACACGATTGTGATTCCCAAGTCTATCACCCCCACACGTATCCAGGAGAATTTCAAGGTATTATCTCCCATAAATTCTCCGTTATTTGAAGAGGTGTGTCATCTGATTTAGTTCACACGGGTGGCTTTGGGGTAATTGTCTTTTTGAACCATGCAGGTGTTTGACTTTGTGTTGAGCGATGAGGAAATGAAGACCATTCTGGGCTTCAACAGGAACTGGAGAGTCTGCCCAATGACAGGGTGAGACCCTACGTGGTTCATTTTGACCAATGTACTGTATTTTACAGTATACACACTCTCTGCAGAGGCTCAAACTGTTTAAATAAGTATTGTGAGGTCAAATTTCAGTCATCCTCATTTTAATGTGATGATGACAGCTATGTTTATTATGCTGTTACTTTTCTTTGAATGCAAATATACTTCATGTTTATTTGATTTCTGAACATGTGAAAAACTGTACTGTCTCTCTGAATGGTGTTTTGTTTTTCTTTGTCATCCAGGGGCATGAAGCACAAGGACTACCCCTTCAATGCTGAATTTTAAGGAACGTTACATCTGGTGCTATAACTTGGTTGAGATGTCTGCCCTCTCTCTGTTCTCGTTCAGATTCATTCTTATTTCTCCCTTTAAGACAATATGCATAACAGCCACCCTTGAGCTAGTTTCTAGCGATTGACTGATTTAGTGTCTGTGTGTTGCACTATTGTATTTCTCATGACATATACACTCTGACTTATGTTATAGCCTGCTAACCTAGCCTAATGCACAATGGTCATTATTTTTTCAACAATCATGGAAACATAATTTGACATAGGATTGATATTAGCGAAGTTTAAAAAAAGCTTGAGAGTTTAGTCGCTGGTTTGATAGGAAATCTGGAGCCTTGGATCTGCTAACACACAATAGGGTGTTTGTGGCTTCTCACATGACCTAGTTTGTTTGTCTCATTCGATTTGAGTCTCCAATGGTCTCACAAACTTTTTCATCAATGAGCCTCCACATTTAAAGGCCATACAATAACCATATAACTTTAAAGAATTGATGTTAACCATAAGTATTCATAGTTTAAGTATAGGAGCTGGGTATGTCATACCTGGTCTTACTGAAGTAAGTTACAGAAATATCACAGTGGTACATGGACATTGTGTATGTGATGTACAGTATTACATATCAACTGTGAGATTTTTAATTTAAATCCATCTGTTTTTGATTCAGGGATAAAAACAGCCAAAGAGTAGAACATTGGCATATAGAAATAGCTTATCCTAATACTACCTTGACCTATATGCATTAAGATATTTTGTTGAACACTCCTTCCATGAAATGCCTAGTCATAGGAGCCGTTTTCCCTAGAAAGATTTCATCAACACTCCTTGTCTTACAGGATAAAGCACTTCTACTCATTGACTGACTCATGATGTGTGTTGAGACTGTTGTGAAATTCCCAGTTCTCTTCTGTGAAAGTTTTTTAAATGTATTTTTTACCAATAAAGCTTTCTGTGCTTCATTCATTGTGTACTGTGTTCTTATATACTATTATACATGCAGATGATAAGAAAATATTCATATATCAAGGTAGTCAGTTAGCAGTTTATATTTTACTGTGTAAGTTGTCAATGTTAACATATTGTTTGAGATATATCTCTAAAGAGCGCTGTCTAAGGAATGATGAATATAATTTCATATTAGAACAGGGACACCATGATTTGAAAGGCACTTTCCAACATGTAAGTAAACTTACAAGTTATGCAACATTTATAATAAACGTGTTTAAACTCTGAACAAGTAAAGGCAACACTATTTGGCACCTATAGTTGAAGTCGGAAGTTTACAGACACTTAGATTGGAGTCATTAAAACTCGTTTTTCAACCACTCCACAAATTTCTTGTTAACAAACTATAGTTTTGGCAAGTTGGTTAGGACACCTACTTTGTGCACGACACATGTAATTTTTCAACAATTGTTAACAGACAGATTATTTCACTTATAATTCAAAATATCACAATTCCAGTGGGTCAGAAGTTTACACACACCAAGTTGACTGTGCCTTTAAACAGCTTGGAAAACTCCAGAAAATGATGTCATGGCTTTAGAAGCTTCTGATAGGCTAATTGACATCATTTAAGTCAATTGGAGGTTGACCTGTGGATGTATTTCAAAGCCTACCTTCAAACTCAGTGCCTCTTTGCTTGACATCATGGGAAAATCAAAAGAAATCAGCCAAGACCTCAGAAAATAATTGTAGACCACAAGTCTGGTTCATCCTTGGGAGCAATTTCCAAATGCCTGAAGGTACCACGTTCATCTGTACAATCAATAGTACGCAAGTATAAACACAATGGGACCACGCAGCCGTCATCCTGCTCAGGAAGGAGATGCGTTCTGTCTCCTAAAGATGAATGTACTTTGATGCGAAAAGTGCAAATCAATCCCAGAACAACAGCAAAGGACCTTGTGAAGATGCTGGAGGAAACAGGTTCAAAAGTATCTATATCCACAGTAAAACGAGTCCTATATCGACATAACCTGAAAGGCCGCTCAGCAAGGAAGAAGCCACTGCTCCAAAACCGCCATAAAAAAGCCAGACTACGGTTTGCAACTGCACATGGGGACAAAGATCGGACAAATGTTCTCTGGTCTGATAAAATAAAAATAGAACTGTTTGGCCATAATGACAATCGTTATGTTTGGAGGAAAAAGAGGAGTCTTGCAAGCCAAAGAACACCATCCCAACCGTGAAGCACAGGGGTGGCAGCATCATGTTGTGGGGGTGCTTTGCTGCAGGAGGGACTGGTGTACTTCACAAAATAGATGGCTTAATTAGGAAGGAAAATTATGTGGATATATTGAAGCAACATCTCAAGACATCAGTCAGGAAGTTAAAGCTTGGTCGCTAATGGGTCTTCCAAATGGACAATGACCCCAAGCATACTTCCAAAGTTGTGGCAAAATGGCTTAAGGACAACAAAGTCAAGGTATTGTAGTGGCCATCACAAAGCCCCGACCTCAATCACATAGAAAATTTGTAGGCAGAACTGAAAGTGTGTGCGAGCAAGGAGTCCTACAAACCTGACTCAGTTAAACCAGCTCTCTCAAGAGGAATGGGCCAAAATTCACCCAACTTATTGTGGGAAGCTTGTGGAAGGCTACCCGAAATGTTTGACCCAAGTTAAACAATTTAAAGGCAATGCTACCGAATACTAATTGAGTGTATGTACATTTCTGACCCACTGGGAAATGAATAAAATAATTTTAAAAATGAAATAAATAAAAGCTTAAATAAATCATTCTCTCTACTATTATTCTGACATTTCACATTCTTAAAATTAAGTGGTGATCCTAACTTACCAAAGACAGGGATTTTTTACTAGGATTACATGTCAGGAATTGTGAAAAACTGAGTTGAAATGTATTTGGCTAAGGTGTATGTAAACTTCCGACTTCAACTGTATTACATTACACACTGACATTATCAGTGGACGTTCTGTTCGCCTCCTGAACTTTTCTGTATCTCAAGAACAATGTCAAAGTAGTGGTTGAATCTATATACAACTACTGGACTTCTCGCTGTATGTCCCCGGTGTTTTTCACAGACCGGAAGACCGGCACTACAGTATAGGAATGTGGGTGTCAGGTCATTGTCCTTTCTCTGTCTTTGGCTCCAGTTTCACTCTGAGGTTTCAGTACTCTGCATGCAGAGGGAAGTCTTTGTGCTTGTTGCCCCTGCAGTGAGGAGGAGGGTACGTCAGGGAAGAACAGGTAAAGAGGATAGTGGGGTTGAAGACAGCATCTAGACACTCTGGAACTCTGTGGACTCACCATTCCATAACGAATCCTCTCCAGTTCCTGTTGAAACCCAGGATGACTTTCATGTCTTCGTCACTCAGCTCGAAGTCAAACATTTGTTTGAAGGCGACAAAATAACAAATGTAGAAATATGAAGGATCCAGTGGCTTGAAACCAAAAGTTTGTGGGTTCAAATCTGACATTTTCTCTTTTTGAGTACAATTCAAAAACGGTCAATGTCAAATATATGAAGAGGTAAAAGTGTCTTGGTCTCAGTGGCTCCCAGGTTAAAACCCTGCCTTGCATGTAGGTTCAAAACAAATCTCTTGTCCGTTTGTGTACAACTCTCAGTATGGGGCGAAGGTTAACCTTTCAACGGGACCCTAAGCACACAGCCCAGACAACTCAGGAGTGGCTTCGAGTCTCTGAATGACCTTGAGGGGCCCATCCAGAGCCCGGACTTGAACCTGCCACAACCATCTGTGGAGAGACCTGAAAATAGTTGTGCAGCGACGCTCCCCATCCAACCTGACAGAGCTTGAGAGGATCTGCAGAGAAGAATAGGAGAAACTCCCCAAATACAGGTGTGCCAAGCTTGTAGTGTCATACTCAAGAAGAGTCGAGGCTGTAATTGCTGTCAAAACTGCTTCAACAAAGTACTGACTAAAGAGTCTGAATACTTATGTAATTGTGATATTTCAGTTATTTTTAGTTATTTATTTGCAAAATAAAATGACAAACCAGTTTTGCTTTGTCATTATGGGGTATTATGTGTAGATTGATAAGGGGAAAAAACTATTTAAAACATTTTAGAATAAGGCTATAACGTAACAAAATGTTGGAAAAGTGAAGGGGTCTGAATACTTTCCAAATGGACTGTAATTTTAAATATAGGCACGTCTTCATTTAAACTAAGTGCCCACTTTTTCCAGGTGTTTTTCTCAAATTGTATCTTTTCACAGGCGGGAGCCCAGGTATTTACCACCATGAGTTCTGACAGCCTTCCAACTATCCCAGAGAGTCAGCTGAGCCTGGGATTGAACCTACAATCCCGTACATCAGAGGTAAGATTCTTACCAGAGCCAACGGCACTTCCACACTTAGAACACGGCTCTTTGTATATTTGACATTGAAAGCTGCAGAAAACAGACAAGATATGAACCTAGAACCTCTAGGTTAGGAGGCAGGGATTGAACCTCTGAGCGACCAACGCCATCCAGTTATAATTGTCAAAAAATACCTGAACATTTTCCTTGATCCAGGAAGGTGTAGCCGACTTGGGAATGACGATCACATTCCTGTCATCATTGTGTGTAGGAACGGACCAAGGCGCAGCATGAGTATAGTTCCACATCTTTTATTTGAATGTGAAACTTTGCAAGACAAACAATAAACTATAAACAAAACACAAACCGTGACGACAGAGGTGCAACATGCACTAACTCAAAAATAATCTCCCACAAACACAAGTGGGAAAAACAACTACTTAAATATGATCCCCAATTAGAGACAATGATGATCAGCTGCCTCTAATTGGGAATCATACAAAAACCCAACATAGAAAAAAGAAACTAGAACACAACATAGAAAAAATAAACTAGATTAAAAAAATCAGTCACGCCCTGACCTACTCTACCATAGAAAATAAGAGCACTCTATGGTCAGGACGTGACAATTTCCCTGGATTTGAAAGTGGATAAGGACCTGTGGAGATAAGAACAGAGATTGGTCCCTTGACTGACCTTAGACCAAGACTCCTTTTACCCAGCCAAAGAATGTAACTGTTACCATGTGAGTGTTGGACCCACGTCCCGATGACATGGTTTCAAAACAATGATTCTTATGTCAGAAGAGACTTGTTTTGGAAAACAGCAGCCAAAACCTTGACAATTGATTGTCCCCATTCTAACCCCTAGCTGCTTTCTTTTAAAGCTTTACACATGCGACCCATAACCAATTTCATACATAGGCGAATCATTGTATATAAATCTATCTGCATATATCATTGTACTGTAAGGTTCTTTGAAGCTGTGTTAACCTCAACTTGAATGGACTTTTGTTGAAAATTGAGAATTTCACGAATCATGACAGGAGTAGGCGTGGTTGAGAACAAGGTTTGTTCTGCCCTTTGTATTCCCTATAGCTAGGGCCTTGGGTTTAGTGAAATCATGTGACATGCCTGGATTTTAACCTTTTTTTATGGTCTCCCCTTTCCTTTTTCTGTCAGATGGTCCACCACCATCCTCAGACAATTGCTTTCATTTTTGGTGTAATTCAATATTTCTGAATAAGGCTTAAAATACAGGATCAAATCTTGCTACAGTATGTCACTAAAGGCAGAATTAAGGGAAAGTGTTGTTTCTCTCATACCTGTGCTGTGGTCTTATTGTGCTTATCAGCGATGGCCTTTATTTTTGGTCCTCAAGCTGAGATGGCTCTATTTTAGATGGCTCTATTTTAGTCTTCCTTATGTTGACATGAAGTCAAACACACATCATTTTTAATGGTGGGTGGGGTCTGAAAAAAAATCTGTAAGTGGGGAAAGAATAGGGTCCAACACTGCACACACTCATTGAAACATTGTCAATAACCAATTACATACCATGAATGTTTTCAATCATTTCAGTGTAATTCTATAACCTCGACTTTATACACATCAGGAATATGTTATAAAAGGGTGATCTATCTCACCATGGTCCTCAACCAGGTACTGCAGTCTGTGGTGATCAAGATAGACAAAACAAGTCAGTACAGTTTGTATCAAGGTATTATTGCCCCATCTCTGTATTACCAACGGCGCATCTTTGTTTTTGTCCTTTCAGAATGAATGCCACCTGTATATGACTCAGTAGCAGGCAGGTTGGTACTTGAGCCCTGGCTTGTTCAGTATGTATTCAATCTGGTCTTTGTTAAAGTGTTGTAATACAGTAATATTAGACTGCTGCAGCACGTGTTGAATTACAATTGAAATGACAATATAGCCTATGGTCAAATTGAAGTGTCATGGAGAAGTGTGGCAGTTGAGTAAGAGCACACCCAGAACAAATGATAGTACTAGCATGACATTGGTCACCATACAGAGCATGCACATGACATGCCTTCAGCATGTATGGAGCTCTTTGTCTGCCTGGCGTCTAGTGGGAAATCATATGAACAAATCTACAAACATGAGTCTTGTGACCAAGTTGATAATTGGCCTCGTACGCACCTTACTGACAATGAAAAGATCCAAAGATCCAGAATTCCTAGAGACATGTGTGGTGAGTCAGTGCGAGAGGACGCGTCCTCTAAGACACTATAGGACACTGTACAGTTCTCTTCAATTTAACATCACTTCAACTGGGTTATATTCATTAGACACCAAACGGACTGAAACAGGGACTACCTGGTCCAATAAGAAATGCTCATTTTTGTTTTCCGTTGTGTGCCCTAATGAATACAACCCTGAGTTTATTGTAATCTATCACACATTGGGGATGCCGTGTTGTCCTGTATACTAGGCTATGGAGGAGCTGGTGGATGCTGGACTGGTCAAGGCTATTGGTGTCTCCAACTTTAACAAAGACCAGATTGATTCCATCCTGAACAAGCCAGGCCTCAAGTATAAACCTGCCAACAACCAGGTACTGACTTTCCTTCATTACTGAATGAGTGTTTACTGATGGCGATAGTCACTCAAAAAGCTCACAAGCCTGGGATCAACACCATACATTGTGAAACACAATGCTGATCCTATATTCTTATGTGATGTTAATTGTATCTTGTATCCCTCAACCTTTTTCTAAATTAGACTTTTCAGGACACTGAGCACCCAACGCTTGTTTTAAACATTCCCTCAAGGGACAGAGGCCTCATTTGTCAATATCCCTGCCCTATTGTCTTATTCACAGTGACCGCTTGGTCAAGTAGAGGCCTGTTTAGTGCCTTATAGGCAGCCTCTTTCCCTGAGGCAAGGCAGCAATGCTTTGGTGACCTTATATTCCTGCTGTTTTGCAGGCACATCTATCCCAATAGACATCCTGATTAACAGGTACATATCAATCTGATTATTTGAGTGGACAGACCTTCTTGTGCTTTCTATTGTCACCATACTGAACAGCTTCCCGAATAAACAGCAAAGCTTTATTGGGCTTATTTGACCGTAATAAACAAAGGGTCTTAATTAAAATAAATGTAATTTATTTGTAATCCACCATATAATTGAATTCTGTATGTTTATGAACGTAAAATTCCACTCCACTAATTCTCTAATGCTACAGTACATCCCATCTGTTGTAATAAGAACTGTAGGTGAAGTGAATAACCTCACTAATTATCTCTACTGCCAGGTTGAATGCCACCCTTATCTGAACCAGGAGAAGTTGATCAACTACTGTCACTCTAAGGGCATCTCTGTGACAGCTTACAGCCCCCTGGGTTCCCCAGATAGACCATGGTGAGGACATATACTTCAACTAATAATACCTGAGAGATATACACTGAGTATACAAAACATTAAGAACACCTGTCCTTTCCATGACAGACTGACCAGGTGAAAGCTATGATCCCTTATTGATGTCACTTGTTAAATCCAATATTTCAACTCAATTTTAGGAAGGTGTTCCTAATGTTTGGTATAGTCAGTGTACATTCACCTTGTACATGAATTATGAACATACAGACATTTACAGTTGTCCCTGTGAAAAGATTGTAACACTGTGTGTCAATAACAGGGCCAAACCAGAGGACCCTTCGCTGCTAGAGGATCCCAACATCAAGGCCATCGCTGAGAAACACAAGAAGACCTCTGCCCAGGTACTGTACTCTAATACCCTTTTCACACTATCGAGCCAACCCGAACCATACTGATATTTTCTTTAACCTGGGATCACATTTACATGTCCGCTTTTCTCTCTGTCATCCTCACTTCAGGTCCTGATCCGCTTCCAAATCCAACGGAACACGATTGTGATTCCCAAGTCTATCACCCCCACACGTATCCAGGAGAATTTCAAGGTATTATCTCCCATAAATTCTCCGTTATTTGAAGAGGTGTGTCATCTGATTTAGTTCACACGTGTGGCTTTGGGGTAATTGTTTTTTTGAACCATGCAGGTGTTTGACTTTGTGTTGAGCGACGAGGAAATGAAGACCATTCTGGGATTCAACAGGAACTGGAGAGTCTGCCCAATGACAGGGTGAGACCCTACGTGGTTCATTTTGACCAATGTACTGTATTGTCAGAGGCTCAAACTGTTTAAATAAGTATTGTGAGGTCAAATTTCAGTCATCCTCATTTTAATGTGATGATGACAGCTATGTTTATTATGCTGTTACTTTTCTTTGAATGCAAATATACTTCATGTTTATTTGATTTCTGAACACATGAAAAACTGTACTGTCTCTCTGAATGGTGTTTTGTTTTTCTTTGTCATCCAGGGGCATGAAGCACAAGAACTACCCCTTCAATGCTGAATTTTAAGGAACGTTACATCTGGTGCTATAACTTGTTTGAGATGTCTGCCCTCTCTCTGTTCTCGTTCAGATTCATTCTTATTTCTCCCTTTAAGACAATATGCATAACAGCCACCCTTGAGCTAGTTTCTAGCGATTGACTGATTTAATGTCTGTGTGTTGCACTATTGTATTTCTCATGACATATACACTCTGACTTATGTTATAGCCTGCTAACCTAGCCTAATGCACAATGGTCATTATTTTTTCAACAATCATGGAAACATAATTTGACATAGGATTGATATTAGCGAAGTTTAAAAAAAGCTTGAGAGTTTAGTCGCTGGTTTGATTGGAAATCTGGAGCCTTGGATCTGCTAACACACAATAGGGTGTTTGTGGCTTCTCACATGACCTAGTTTGTTTGTCTCATTTGATTTGAGTCTCCAATGGTCTCTCACAAACTTTTTCATCAATGAGCCTCCACATTTAAAGGCCATACAATAACCATATAACTTTAAAGAATTGATGTTAACCATAAGTATTCATAGTTTAAGCATAGGAGCTGGGTATGTCATACCTGGTTTTACTGAAGTAAGTTACAGAAATATCACAGTGGTACATGGACATTGTGTATGTGATGTACAGTATTACATATCAACTGTGAGATTTTTCATTTAAATCCATCTGTTTTTGTTTCAGGGATAAAAACAGCCAAAGAGTAGAACATTGGCATATAGAAATAGCTTATCCTAATACTACATTGACCTATATGCATTAAGATATTGTGTTAACACTCCTTCCATGAAATACATTTACATTACATTTTACATTTAAGTCATTTAGCAGACGCTCTTATCCAGAGCGACTTACAAATTGGTGCATTCACCTTAAGATATCCAGTGGAACAACCACTTTACAATAGTGCATCTAAATCTTTTTTTGGGGGGGGGGGGGTTAGAAGGATTACTTTATCCTATCCCAGGTATTCCTTAAAGAGGTGGGGTTTCAGGTGTCTCCGGAAGGTGGTGATTGACTCCGCTGTCCTGGCGTCGTGAGGGAGCTTGTTCCACCATTGGGGTGCCAGAGCAGCGAACAGTTTTGACTGGGCTGAGCGGGAACTGTGCTTCCTCAGAGGTAGGGAGGCGAGCAGGCCAGAGGTGGATGAACGCAGTGCCCTTGTTTGGGTGTAGGGCCTGATCAGAGCCTGAAGGTACGGAGGTGCCGTTCCCCTCACAGCTCCGTAGGCAAGCACCATGGACTTGTAGCGGATGCGAGCTTCAACTAGTCATAGGAACCGTTTTCCCTAGAAAGATTTCATCAACACTCCTTGCCTTACAGGATGAAGCACTTCTACTCATTGACTGACTCATGATGTGTGTTGAGACTGTTGTGAAATTCCCAGTTCTCTTCCGTGAAAGGTTTTTAAATGTATTTTTTACCAATAAAGCTTTCTGTGCTTCATTCATTGTGTACTGTGTTCTTATATACTATTATACATGCAGATGATAAGAAAATATTCATATATCAAGGTAGTCAGTTAGCAGTTTATATTTTACTGTGTAAGTTGTCAATATTAACATATTGTTTGAGATATATCTCTAAAGAGCTCTGTCTAAGGAATGATTAAT
Source organism: Salmo trutta (assembly GCF_901001165.1). Lineage (NCBI taxonomy): Eukaryota > Metazoa > Chordata > Actinopteri > Salmoniformes > Salmonidae > Salmo > Salmo trutta. The sequence goes on along the minus strand of NC_042996.1, from coordinate 20,079,001 downwards.
ATAATTTCATATTAGAACAGGGACACCATGATTTGAAAGGCACTTTCCAACATGTAATTAAACTTACAAGTTATGCAACATTTATAATAAACGTGTTTAAACTCTGAACAAGTAAAGGCAAGACTATTTGGCACCTATAGTTGAAGTCGGAATTTACATACACTTAGGTTGGAGTCATTAAAACTCGTTTTTCAACCACTCCACAAATTTCTTGTTAACAAACTATAGTTTTGGCAAGTCGGTTAGGACACCTACTTTGTGCACGACACACGTAATTTTTCAACAATTGTTAACAGACAGATTATTTAACTTAATTCAATATATCACAATTCCAGTGGGTCAGACTTTTACATACACCAAGTTGACTGTGCCTTTAAACAGCTTGGAAAAGTCCAGAAAATGATGTCAAGGCTTTAGAAGCTTCTGATAGGCTAATTGACATCATTTGAGTCAATTGGAGGTTGACCTGTGGATGTATTTCAAGGCCTACCTTCAAACTCAGTGCCTCTTTGCTTGACATCATGGGAAAATCAAAAGAAATCAGCCAAGACCTCAGAAAACAATTGTAGACCACAAGTCTGGTTCATCCTTGGGAGCAATTTCCAAATGCCTGAAGGTACCACATTCATCTGTACAATCAATAGTACGCAAGTATAAACACAATGGGACCACTCAGCCGTCATCCTGCTCAGGAAGGAGATGCCTTCTGTCTCCTAGAGATGAACGTACTTTGGTGCGAAAAGTGCAAATCAATCCCAGAACAACAGCAAAGGACCTTGTGAAGATGCTGGAGGAAACAGGTTCAAAAGTATCTATATCCACAGTAAAACGAGTTCTATATCGACATAACCTGAAAGGCCGCTCAGCAAGGAAGAAGCCACTGCTCCAAAACCGACATAAAAAAGCCAGACTACAGTTTGCAACTGCACATGGGGACAAAGATCGGACAAATGTTCTCTGGTCTGATGAAACAAAAATAGAACTGTTTGGCCATAATGACAATCGTTATGTTCGGAGGAAAAAGAGGGAGTCTTGCAAGCCGAAGAACACCATCCCAACCGTGAAGCACGGTGGTGGCAGCATCATGTTGTGGGGGTGCTTTGCTGCAGGAGGGACTGGTGCACTTCACAAAATAAATGGCTTAATGAGGAAGGAAAATTATGTGGATATATTGAAGCAACATCTCAAGACATCAGTCAGGAAGTTAATGCTTGGTTGCAAATGGGTCTTCCAAATGGACAATGACCCCAAGCATACTTCCAAAGTTGTGGCAAAATGGCTTAAAGACAACAAAGTCAAGGTATTGGAGTGGCCATCACAAAGCCTTGACCTCAATCCCATAGAAAATGTGTGGGCAGAACTGGAAGTGTGTGCGAGCAAGGAGGCCTACAAACCTGATTCAGTTAAACCAGCTCTGTCAGGAGGAATGGGCCAAAATTCACCCAACTTACTGTGGGAAGCTTGTGGAAGGCTACCCGAATCGTTTGACCCAAGTTAAACAAATTAAAGGCAATGCTACCGAATACTAATTGAGTGTATGTACATTTCTGACCCACTGGGAAATGAATAAAATAATTTAAAAAATGAAATAAATAAAAGCTTAAATAAATCATTCTCTCTACTATTATTCTGACATTTCACATTCTTAAAATAAAGTGGTGATCCTAACTTACCAAAGACCGGGATTTTTTACTAGGATTACATGTCAGGAATTGTGAAAAACTGAGTTGAAATGTATTTGGCTAAGGTGTATGTAAACTTCCGACTTCAACTGTATTACATTACACACTGACATTATCAGTGGACGTTCTGTTCGCCTCCTGAACTTTTCTGTATCTCAAGAACAATGTCAAAGTAGTGGTTGAATCTATATACAACTACTGGACTTCTCGCTGTATGTCCCCGGTGTTTTTCACAGACCGGAAGACCGGCACTACAGTATAGGAATGTGGGTGTCAGGTCATTGTCCTTTCTCTGTCTTTGGCTCCAGTTTCACTCTGAGGTTTCAGTACTCTGCATGCAGAGGGAAGTCTTTGTGCTTGTTGCCCCTGCAGTGAGGAGGAGGGTACGTCAGGGAAGAACAGGTAAAGAGGATAGTGGGGTTGAAGACAGCATCTAGACACTCTGGAACTCTGTGGACTCACCATTCCATAACGAATCCTCTCCAGTTCCTGTTGAAACCCAGGATGACTTTCATGTCTTCGTCACTCAGCTCGAAGTCAAACATTTGTTTGAAGGCGACAAAATAACAAATGTAGAAATATGAAGGATCCAGTGGCTTGAAACCAAAAGTTTGTGGGTTCAAATCTGACATTTTCTCTTTTTGAGTACAATTCAAAAACGGTCAATGTCAAATATATGAAGAGGTAAAAGTGTCTTGGTCTCAGTGGCTCCCAGGTTAAAACCCTGCCTTGCATGTAGGTTCAAAACAAATCTCTTGTCCGTTTGTGTACAACTCTCAGTATGGGGCGAAGGTTAACCTTTCAACGGGACCCTAAGCACACAGCCCAGACAACTCAGGAGTGGCTTCGAGTCTCTGAATGACCTTGAGGGGCCCATCCAGAGCCCGGACTTGAACCTGCCACAACCATCTGTGGAGAGACCTGAAAATAGTTGTGCAGCGACGCTCCCCATCCAACCTGACAGAGCTTGAGAGGATCTGCAGAGAAGAATAGGAGAAACTCCCCAAATACAGGTGTGCCAAGCTTGTAGTGTCATACTCAAGAAGAGTCGAGGCTGTAATTGCTGTCAAAACTGCTTCAACAAAGTACTGACTAAAGAGTCTGAATACTTATGTAATTGTGATATTTCAGTTATTTTTAGTTATTTATTTGCAAAATAAAATGACAAACCAGTTTTGCTTTGTCATTATGGGGTATTATGTGTAGATTGATAAGGGGAAAAAACTATTTAAAACATTTTAGAATAAGGCTATAACGTAACAAAATGTTGGAAAAGTGAAGGGGTCTGAATACTTTCCAAATGGACTGTAATTTTAAATATAGGCACGTCTTCATTTAAACTAAGTGCCCACTTTTTCCAGGTGTTTTTCTCAAATTGTATCTTTTCACAGGCGGGAGCCCAGGTATTTACCACCATGAGTTCTGACAGCCTTCCAACTATCCCAGAGAGTCAGCTGAGCCTGGGATTGAACCTACAATCCCGTACATCAGAGGTAAGATTCTTACCAGAGCCAACGGCACTTCCACACTTAGAACACGGCTCTTTGTATATTTGACATTGAAAGCTGCAGAAAACAGACAAGATATGAACCTAGAACCTCTAGGTTAGGAGGCAGGGATTGAACCTCTGAGCGACCAACGCCATCCAGTTATAATTGTCAAAAAATACCTGAACATTTTCCTTGATCCAGGAAGGTGTAGCCGACTTGGGAATGACGATCACATTCCTGTCATCATTGTGTGTAGGAACGGACCAAGGCGCAGCATGAGTATAGTTCCACATCTTTTATTTGAATGTGAAACTTTGCAAGACAAACAATAAACTATAAACAAAACACAAACCGTGACGACAGAGGTGCAACATGCACTAACTCAAAAATAATCTCCCACAAACACAAGTGGGAAAAACAACTACTTAAATATGATCCCCAATTAGAGACAATGATGATCAGCTGCCTCTAATTGGGAATCATACAAAAACCCAACATAGAAAAAAGAAACTAGAACACAACATAGAAAAAATAAACTAGATTAAAAAAATCAGTCACGCCCTGACCTACTCTACCATAGAAAATAAGAGCACTCTATGGTCAGGACGTGACAATTTCCCTGGATTTGAAAGTGGATAAGGACCTGTGGAGATAAGAACAGAGATTGGTCCCTTGACTGACCTTAGACCAAGACTCCTTTTACCCAGCCAAAGAATGTAACTGTTACCATGTGAGTGTTGGACCCACGTCCCGATGACATGGTTTCAAAACAATGATTCTTATGTCAGAAGAGACTTGTTTTGGAAAACAGCAGCCAAAACCTTGACAATTGATTGTCCCCATTCTAACCCCTAGCTGCTTTCTTTTAAAGCTTTACACATGCGACCCATAACCAATTTCATACATAGGCGAATCATTGTATATAAATCTATCTGCATATATCATTGTACTGTAAGGTTCTTTGAAGCTGTGTTAACCTCAACTTGAATGGACTTTTGTTGAAAATTGAGAATTTCACGAATCATGACAGGAGTAGGCGTGGTTGAGAACAAGGTTTGTTCTGCCCTTTGTATTCCCTATAGCTAGGGCCTTGGGTTTAGTGAAATCATGTGACATGCCTGGATTTTAACCTTTTTTTATGGTCTCCCCTTTCCTTTTTCTGTCAGATGGTCCACCACCATCCTCAGACAATTGCTTTCATTTTTGGTGTAATTCAATATTTCTGAATAAGGCTTAAAATACAGGATCAAATCTTGCTACAGTATGTCACTAAAGGCAGAATTAAGGGAAAGTGTTGTTTCTCTCATACCTGTGCTGTGGTCTTATTGTGCTTATCAGCGATGGCCTTTATTTTTGGTCCTCAAGCTGAGATGGCTCTATTTTAGATGGCTCTATTTTAGTCTTCCTTATGTTGACATGAAGTCAAACACACATCATTTTTAATGGTGGGTGGGGTCTGAAAAAAAATCTGTAAGTGGGGAAAGAATAGGGTCCAACACTGCACACACTCATTGAAACATTGTCAATAACCAATTACATACCATGAATGTTTTCAATCATTTCAGTGTAATTCTATAACCTCGACTTTATACACATCAGGAATATGTTATAAAAGGGTGATCTATCTCACCATGGTCCTCAACCAGGTACTGCAGTCTGTGGTGATCAAGATAGACAAAACAAGTCAGTACAGTTTGTATCAAGGTATTATTGCCCCATCTCTGTATTACCAACGGCGCATCTTTGTTTTTGTCCTTTCAGAATGAATGCCACCTGTATATGACTCAGTAGCAGGCAGGTTGGTACTTGAGCCCTGGCTTGTTCAGTATGTATTCAATCTGGTCTTTGTTAAAGTGTTGTAATACAGTAATATTAGACTGCTGCAGCACGTGTTGAATTACAATTGAAATGACAATATAGCCTATGGTCAAATTGAAGTGTCATGGAGAAGTGTGGCAGTTGAGTAAGAGCACACCCAGAACAAATGATAGTACTAGCATGACATTGGTCACCATACAGAGCATGCACATGACATGCCTTCAGCATGTATGGAGCTCTTTGTCTGCCTGGCGTCTAGTGGGAAATCATATGAACAAATCTACAAACATGAGTCTTGTGACCAAGTTGATAATTGGCCTCGTACGCACCTTACTGACAATGAAAAGATCCAAAAATCCAGAATTCCTAGAGACATGTGTGGTGAGTCAGTGCGAGAGGACGCGTCCTCTAAGACACTATAGGACACTGTACAGTTCTCTTCAATTTAACATCACTTCAACTGGGTTATATTCATTAGACACCAAACGGACTGAAACAGGGACTACCTGGTCCAATAAGAAATGCTCATTTTTGTTTTCCGTTGTGTGCCCTAATGAATACAACCCTGAGTTTATTGTAATCTATCACACATTGGGGATGCCGTGTTGTCCTGTATACTAGGCTATGGAGGAGCTGGTGGATGCTGGACTGGTCAAGGCTATCGGTGTCTCCAACTTTAACAAAGACCAGATTGATTCCATCCTGAACAAGCCAGGCCTCAAGTATAAACCTGCCAACAACCAGGTACTGACTTTCCTTCATTACTGAATGAGTGTTTACTGATGGCGATAGTCACTCAAAAAGCTCACAAGCCTGGGATCAACACCATACATTGTGAAACACAATGCTGATCCTATATTCTTATGTGATGTTAATTGTATCTTGTATCCCTCAACCTTTTTCTAAATTAGACTTTTCAGGACACTGAGCACCCAACGCTTGTTTTAAACCCTCCCTCAAGGGACAGAGGCCTCATTTGTCAATATCCCTGCCCTATTGTCTTATTCACAGTGACCGCTTGGTCAAGTAGAGGCCTGTTTAGTGCCTTATAGGCAGCCTCTTTCCCTGAGGCAAGGCAGCAATGCTTTGGTGACCTTATATTCCTGCTGTTTTGCAGGCACATCTATCCCAATAGACATCCTGATTAACAGGTACATATCAATCTGATTATTTGAGTGGACAGACCTTCTTGTGCTTTCTATTGTCACCATACTGAACAGCTTCCCGAATAAACAGCAAAGCTTTATTGGGCTTATTTGACCGTAATAAACAAAGGGTCTTAATTAAAATAAATGTAATTTATTTGTAATCCACCATATAATTGAATTCTGTATGTTTATGAACGTAAAATTCCACTCCACTAATTCTCTAATGCTACAGTACATCCCATGTGTTGTAATAAGAACTGTAGGTGAAGTGAATAACCTCACTAATTATCTCTACTGCCAGGTTGAATGCCACCCCTATCTGAACCAGGAGAAGTTGATCAACTACTGTCACTCTAAGGGCATCTCTGTGACAGCTTACAGCCCCCTGGGTTCCCCAGATAGACCATGGTGAGGACATATACTTCAACTAATAATACCTGAGAGATATACACTGAGTATACAAAACATTAAGAACACCTGTCCTTTCCATGACAGACTGACCAGGTGAAAGCTATGATCCCTTATTGATGTCACTTGTTAAATCCAATATTTCAACTCAATTTTAGGAAGGTGTTCCTAATGTTTGGTATAGTCAGTGTACATTCACCTTGTACATGAATTATGAACATACAGACATTTACAGTTGTCCCTGTGAAAAGATTGTAACACTGTGTGTCAATAACAGGGCCAAACCAGAGGACCCTTCGCTGCTAGAGGATCCCAACATCAAGGCCATCGCTGAGAAACACAAGAAGACCTCTGCCCAGGTACTGTACTCTAATACCCTTTTCACACTATCGAGCCAACCCGAACCATACTGATATTTTCTTTAACCTGGGATCACATTTACATGTCCGCTTTTCTCTCTGTCATCCTCACTTCAGGTCCTGATCCGCTTCCAAATCCAACGGAACACGATTGTGATTCCCAAGTCTATCACCCCCACACGTATCCAGGAGAATTTCAAGGTATTATCTCCCATAAATTCTCCGTTATTTGAAGAGGTGTGTCATCTGATTTAGTTCACACGTGTGGCTTTGGGGTAATTGTTTTTTTGAACCATGCAGGTGTTTGACTTTGTGTTGAGCGACGAGGAAATGAAGACCATTCTGGGATTCAACAGGAACTGGAGAGTCTGCCCAATGACAGGGTGAGACCCTACGTGGTTCATTTTGACCAATGTACTGTATTTTCAGAGGCTCAAACTGTTTAAATAAGTATTGTGAGGTCAAATTTCAGTCATCCTCATTTTAATGTGATGATGACAGCTATGTTTATTATGCTGTTACTTTTCTTTGAATGCAAATATACTTCATGTTTATTTGATTTCTGAACACATGAAAAACTGTACTGTCTCTCTGAATGGTGTTTTGTTTTTCTTTGTCATCCAGGGGCATGAAGCACAAGAACTACCCCTTCAATGCTGAATTTTAAGGAACGTTACATCTGGTGCTATAACTTGTTTGAGATGTCTGCCCTCTCTCTGTTCTCGTTCAGATTCATTCTTATTTCTCCCTTTAAGACAATATGCATAACAGCCACCCTTGAGCTAGTTTCTAGCGATTGACTGATTTAATGTCTGTGTGTTGCACTATTGTATTTCTCATGACATATACACTCTGACTTATGTTATAGCCTGCTAACCTAGCCTAATGCACAATGGTCATTATTTTTTCAACAATCATGGAAACATAATTTGACATAGGATTGATATTAGCGAAGTTTAAAAAAAGCTTGAGAGTTTAGTCGCTGGTTTGATTGGAAATCTGGAGCCTTGGATCTGCTAACACACAATAGGGTGTTTGTGGCTTCTCACATGACCTAGTTTGTTTGTCTCATTTGATTTGAGTCTCCAATGGTCTCTCACAAACTTTTTCATCAATGAGCCTCCACATTTAAAGGCCATACAATAACCATATAACTTTAAAGAATTGATGTTAACCATAAGTATTCATAGTTTAAGCATAGGAGCTGGGTATGTCATACCTGGTTTTACTGAAGTAAGTTACAGAAATATCACAGTGGTACATGGACATTGTGTATGTGATGTACAGTATTACATATCAACTGTGAGATTTTTCATTTAAATCCATCTGTTTTTGTTTCAGGGATAAAAACAGCCAAAGAGTAGAACATTGGCATATAGAAATAGCTTATCCTAATACTACATTGACCTATATGCATTAAGATATTGTGTTAACACTCCTTCCATGAAATACATTTACATTACATTTTACATTTAAGTCATTTAGCAGACGCTCTTATCCAGAGCGACTTACAAATTGGTGCATTCACCTTAAGATATCCAGTGGAACAACCACTTTACAATAGTGCATCTAAATATTTTTTTTGGGGGGGGGGGTTAGAAGGATTACTTTATCCTATCCCAGGTATTCCTTAAAGAGGTGGGGTTTCAGGTGTCTCCGGAAGGTGGTGATTGACTCCGCTGTCCTGGCGTCGTGAGGGAGCTTGTTCCACCATTGGGGTGCCAGAGCAGCGAACAGTTTTGACTGGGCTGAGCGGGAACTGTGCTTCCTCAGAGGTAGGGAGGCGAGCAGGCCAGAGGTGGATGAACGCAGTGCCCTTGTTTGGGTGTAGGGCCTGATCAGAGCCTGAAGGTACGGAGGTGCCGTTCCCCTCACAGCTCCGTAGGCAAGCACCATGGACTTGTAGCGGATGCGAGCTTCAACTAGTCATAGGAACCGTTTTCCCTAGAAAGATTTCATCAACACTCCTTGCCTTACAGGATGAAGCACTTCTACTCATTGACTGACTCATGATGTGTGTTGAGACTGTTGTGAAATTCCCAGTTCTCTTCCGTGAAAGGTTTTTAAATGTATTTTTTACCAATAAAGCTTTCTGTGCTTCATTCATTGTGTACTGTGTTCTTATATACTATTATACATGCAGATGATAAGAAAATATTCATATATCAAGGTAGTCAGTTAGCAGTTTATATTTTACTGTGTAAGTTGTCAATATTAACATATTGTTTGAGATATATCTCTAAAGAGCTCTGTCTAAGGAATGATTAATATAATTTCATATTAGAACAGGGACACCATGATTTGAAAGGCACTTTCCAACATGTAATTAAACTTACAAGTTATGCAACATTTATAATAAACGTGTTTAAACTCTGAACAAGTAAAGGCAAGACTATTTGGCACCTATAGTTGAAGTCGGAATTTACATACACTTAGGTTGGAGTCATTAAAACTCGTTTTTCAACCACTCCACAAATTTCTTGTTAACAAACTATAGTTTTGGCAAGTCGGTTAGGACACCTACTTTGTGCACGACACACGTAATTTTTCAACAATTGTTAACAGACAGATTATTTAACTTAATTCAATATATCACAATTCCAGTGGGTCAGACTTTTACATACACCAAGTTGACTGTGCCTTTAAACAGCTTGGAAAAGTCCAGAAAATGATGTCAAGGCTTTAGAAGCTTCTGATAGGCTAATTGACATCATTTGAGTCAATTGGAGGTTGACCTGTGGATGTATTTCAAGGCCTACCTTCAAACTCAGTGCCTCTTTGCTTGACATCATGGGAAAATCAAAAGAAATCAGCCAAGACCTCAGAAAACAATTGTAGACCACAAGTCTGGTTCATCCTTGGGAGCAATTTCCAAATGCCTGAAGGTACCACATTCATCTGTACAATCAATAGTACGCAAGTATAAACACAATGGGACCACTCAGCCGTCATCCTGCTCAGGAAGGAGATGCCTTCTGTCTCCTAGAGCTGAACGTACTTTGGTGCGAAAAGTGCAAATCAATCCCAGAACAACAGCAAAGGACCTTGTGAAGATGCTGGAGGAAACAGGTTCAAAAGTATCTATATCCACAGTAAAACGAGTTCTATATCGACATAACCTGAAAGGCCGCTCAGCAAGGAAGAAGCCACTGCTCCAAAACCGACATAAAAAAGCCAGACTACAGTTTGCAACTGCACATGGGGACAAAGATCGGACAAATGTTCTCTGGTCTGATGAAACAAAAATAGAACTGTTTGGCCATAATGACAATCGTTATGTTCGGAGGAAAAAGAGGGAGTCTTGCAAGCCGAAGAACACCATCCCAACCGTGAAGCACGGTGGTGACAGCATCATGTTGTGGGGGTGCTTTGCTGCAGGAGGGACTGGTGCACTTCACAAAATAAATGGCTTAATGAGGAAGGAAAATTATGTGGATATATTGAAGCAACATCTCAAGACATCAGTCAGGAAGTTAAAGCTTGGTTGCAAATGGGTCTTCCAAATGGACAATGACCCCAAGCATACTTCCAAAGTTGTGGCAAAATGGCTTAAAGACAACAAAGTCAAGGTATTGGAGTGGCCATCACAAAGCCTTGACCTCAATCCCATAGAAAATGTGTGGGCAGAACTGGAAGTGTGTGCGAGCAAGGAGGCCTACAAACCTGATTCAGTTAAACCAGCTCTGTCAGGAGGAATGGGCCAAAATTCACCCAACTTACTGTGGGAAGCTTGTGGAAGGCTACCCAAATCGTTTGACCCAAGTTAAACAATTTAAAGGCAATGCTACCGAATACTAATTGAGTGTATGTACATTTCTGACCCACTGGGAAATGAATAAAATAATTTAAAAAATGAAATAAATAAAAGCTTAAATAAATCATTCTCTCTACTATTATTCTGACATTTCACATTCTTAAAATAAAGTGGTGATCCTAACTTACCAAAGACCGGGATTTTTTACTAGGATTACATGTCAGGAATTGTGAAAAACTGAGTTGAAATGTATTTGGCTAAGGTGTATGTAAACTTCCGACTTCAACTGTATTACATTACACACTGACATTATCAGTGGACGTTCTGTTCGCCTCCTGAACTTTTCTGTATCTCAAGAACAATGTCAAAGTAGTGGTTGAATCTATATACAACTACTGGACTTCTCGCTGTATGTCCCCGGTGTTTTTCACAGACCGGAAGACCGGCACTACAGTATAGGAATGTGGGTGTCAGGTCAGTGTCCTTTCTCTGTCTTTAGCTCCAGTTCCACTCTGAGGTTTCAGTACTCTGCATGCAGAGGGAAGTCTTTGTGCTTGTTGCCCCTGCAGTGAGGAGGAGGGTACGTCAGGGAAGAACAGGTAAAGAGGATAGTGGCGTTGAAGACAGCATCTAGACACTCTGGAACTCTGTGGACTCACCATTCCATAGTGAACCCTCTCCAGTTCCTGTTGAAACCCAGGATGACTTTCATGTCTTCGTCACTCAGCTCGAAGTCAAACATTTGTTTGAAGCCGACAAAATAACAAGTGTAGAAATGTGAAGGATCCAGTGGCTTGAAACCAAAAGATTGTGGGTTCAAATCTGACATTTTCTCTTTTTGAGTACAATTCAAAAACGGTCAATGTCAAATATATGAAGAGGTAAAAGTGTCTAGGTCTCAGTGGCTCCCAGGTTAAATCCCTGCCTTGCATGTAGGTTCAAAATGGATCTCTTGTCCGTTTGTTTACAACTCTCAATATGGGGCAAAGGTTAACCTTTCAACAGGACCCTAAGCACACAGCCCAGACAACTCAGGAGTGGCTTCGAGTCTCTGAATGACCTTGAGGGGCCCAGCCAGAGCCCGGACTTGAACCTGCCACAACCATCTGTGGAGAGACCTGAAAATAGCTGTGCAGCGACACTCCCCATCCAACCTGACAGAGCTTGAGAGGATCTGCAGAGAAGAATAGGAGAAACTCCCCAAATACAGGTGTGCCAAGCTCGCAGTGTCATACTCAAGAAGAGTCGAGGCTGTAATTGTAATTGTAATGATGCTTAATCTTGGTCATCATCATAGTTCATTAAAACTCTCAGGATATATGCCAAATGAGAAGACTGTCATTTATTTGAACATGAACATACCTGTAGCTGCCAAAGGAAAGAAACAGTTAACTGCCTATTGTTGATTCCATGAGTTCAGTTCAACAATGATCAATGCCATCCATGCAAGATGACTAGAATTAACAATTACGCTTTATCTTACCCTCTGTGCTTGGGTCTTTGCTGTTTTTATTGTATAGTAAAGATATGAAAGATGCTTGATCTTGCCGTCTTTGCCTTTATGCGGAAGACTCTACACTTCTGGTGTCTCACAAAAGTAGATCTATATGTTGGAGAGCATACTGAGCACAGAGCTTACTAACATTAGCAAATGGCTTGGAGATAATAAGCTATCTCTGCACTTAGGGAAAACTGAAGCAATTATTTTTGGATCCAGACCTAAATTTAGTAGGTCGTCTGAAATCAGAGTGGAGTTAGGGGGTGAGGTGCTGACTACTAAAACCTCTGTTAGCTACCTGGGATGCATCCTTGATGGAAGCTTGGGAGGTGTGAGCATGGTCAATAAAGTGCTAGGGAAGGTTAATGCCAGGACTACGTTTTTGGCTAGAAAGTCCAAGCTGCTTGATAAGGACTCCATGAATGCCATTTTGACTATGCTAGTACTTCCTGGTTTGGGGGCTTATCTGAACTTATGAAGGGGAAGCTCCAGATAGCCCAAAATAAGCTGGTCAGGGTAGTATTGAAGGTGAGTCCACGTACTCACATAGGCAGGAGCTACTTTCAGGAACTAAACTGGCTGCCTGTTGAGGCTAGGGTGTCCCAGATTAGACAAAATTTGGTTTACAGGAGTATTTATTGTCTGCGCCCAGATATCTAAGTGATTACTTTCCTCTTGTTAGGGATGCACACAATCACAGCACCAGTTCAGGTTCAGGAGTAATGCTGGGAAAGGTACTTTCTAGTATACTGGAGCCTCAGAATGGAATGAGTTGCCTCTGCCCATAAAAACAACATCCTCTCTGGGCAGCTTTAAAAATAAAGTAAAAATATGTTTGACGCCTTCTGTGCCTATATGAATAACCCCTATGATGTAACTGCAAAGGTGAGAGATGTTTTTTGGTTTTATTATTTCACTGCCATACCTTGTTTAACTGTGTTCGATCTTGTCTAGCTATCTTGTTTCAAGAGGACCACGATGGAAATAATTCCCAGATTGTATTGAATGTTATCCTCCATGATTTTGTATGGCTTTTTCAAGTTTTATGTGTGCTTGTTTTTTTAAATGGTTGAATTAATAAACTAAACTAAATGTCCCCAACATGTGAGGAGGGTTATGGGGTTTATGTAGAGGGAGAGTGTCACTAGCATACAATGTATGAAGGTGGCATAGCATAAAAACACAATAGATTAAACGCAACAGATCTGCATCACAAGCCTCGAAAGCATAGCTAGTTTACTAGACTTGAACCCACAAGCTATCTGGGTTAGGGTTGGGCATAAGGTTAGCAGTGTGGTTAAGGTTTGGTTTAAAATCACATTTTAAGAAGATAAATTGTAGAAATGGGAGATAGTTATAGCTTGGTTGTGGTAACTAGTGACGGCCCTGAAGAGCCTGTCTAGAGGACTTGAGAACTTGAGAAAAGTGTAAATGTACAAAGGATGAAAAGCTGAGATTGAACAGTAAAATATGGTGAGGTGTTCTAATTACTGTATGTTGAGCAATGAATTCAGATTAAAATTCAAATGGATTTTAACATATTGTAACGACCCGGTATTGTGTTCTGTGTTCGTGGGTGTGTTATGGTTCTCATGGCTACTAGCAGGGGTTGAATGTGTCAGGACAGAGGGAAAGGGTGGGGGGTATGATGGGTAATCCCGCGGGATTTGGAAATGCATAAATAGGGATTACTGTCTCATCTCTCTCTCTCTTTCTGTTCGGGCCTTGATCTCTTCTTATGGGGGTGACCCTTAACCCGACATGGTGTAATTGTGTACGTTCGGTATTTAGCGGCGTGGGCTGTGGCCACAACAATAGCCCAGTTTAGGAATAAACCTGTGTTCTAACCTGCACACCTGGAGTCCGTCTCTTTTCCTTTTATGACCCAGCCGGGTCATTACAATATTTAAGTTTTGTGATACGTTTACATCCAGACCATAACATTGTCCTACCATAATTCTCATCATAACTGACATTATAATAGTTTTAACACAAAAACATTTTCAAACGCACATACCTAAAGTATTGCAGTAGTTATTAGTGATTCTGTAAAAGCATACTGTTTGGCAAATACTTCGCCAAGGTAATCTACTGACTCAAATACTAAAATAAAACATGTATTGATTTAAACACACATTCAAATGTGTGTGTGTGTGTGAAGTGGTGTAATTGTTATAGTTTTGAATTAAAGGCCTCAACCAGAAACATTTTCAATAAGTAGAAATTGCTCACTCCAAACATCTGTCAAAATGTAAATAACGCAGTATTGTGTACGTGATCACACATCAAGTATATCTCACTGGAACCACTTAGTAGTGTTTTACAAACATTTCATTCAAAATAAATAGGAATAAATTGATGAAAAGGACATTGTAATGGTTATCATTAAAAATCAATATCAAAGACATCAAATGTTTCACACTGAAATCAATTAGTAAAGTGTTGCCAGATTGTGACCTTTGAGGTTGGGTTAGGAAAACTAAATAAAATGGGTGCATCATTCCGGACCTGTACCAGACTTAGCAATGATAAACAACCAACTTAACAGAACTTGAAGAATTTGAAAAAGAATCATGTGCAAATATTGTACAATCCAGGTGTGTAAAGCTCTTAGACTTACCCAGAAAGAGACTTACCCAGAAAGACTCACAACTGCTATCACTACCATAGGTTATTCTAAGATGTATTGACTCAGCCAGCTGAAGTGTCTCCTGGGCTACAATCACCTATCCTGACCCGCTTTACTGCCGATGCGGAGCCCCATCGGGCCTTCATGACTGGACCACCGACGTTATCTGCCCGAGGGAGTTATCCAACTGGCCCCTCCGTCGCGACGTAACCTGATCGCCCATCTGCGGTCCACTAATCGTTAATCGTTAGCTGTCTTATCGGCTGCAATCTGAATAGGTCTATCGGACACTTTTCTTGGGCCACTATAACTAACTATTTTGCCAACTTGGACTGGTCCCCCCTTCCACACGGAACCCCACTAACCCACAGACGGAAACGCACGAGGTGGCTTAAAACAGACCTCCCTCCATCTTCCACCAGCTTGCTACCTATGGCCCGGCTAGCTGTCTGAATATCACTGGACCCTTTGATCACTCAGCTAAGCATGCCTCTCCTCAATGTCAATATGCAATGTCCATTGCTGTTCTGGTTAGTGTTTATTGGCTTATTTCACTGTAGAGCCTCTAGCCCTGCTCATTATATCTTATCCAACCTCTCAGTTCCTCCACCCACACATGCTATGACATCTTCTGGTTTCAATGATGTTTCTAGAGACAATATCTCTCTCATCATCACTAAATGCCTAGGTTTACCTCCTCTGTATTCACATCCCACCATACCTTTGTCTGTACATTATACCTTGAAGCTTTTTTAATCGCCCCCAGAAACCTGCTCCTTTTTCTCTCTATTCTGGACGTCACAGACGACCAATTTTTATAGCTTTTAGCCGTACCCTTATACTCATTCTACTCTGCTCCTCTGGGGATGTAGAGGTGAATCCAGGCCCTGCAGTGCCTGGCTCCACTCCTACTCCCCAGGCGCTCTCTTTTGATGACTTCTGTAACCGTAATAGCCTTGGTTTCATGCATGTTAACATTAGAAGCCTCCTCCCTAAGTTTGTTTTATTCACTGCTTTAGCACACTCTGCCAACCCGGATGTCCTAGCTGTGTCTGAATCTTGGCTTAGGAAGTCCACCAAAAACTCTGAAATCTTCATCCCTAACTACAACGTTTTCAGACAAGATAGAACGACCAAAGGGGGCGGTGTTGCAATCTACTGCAGAGATAGCCTGCAGAGCTCTATCCTGCTATCCAGGTCTGTACCCAAACAATTTGAACTTCTACTTTTAAAAATCCACCTCTCCAAAAACAAGTCTCTCACCGTCGCCGCCTGCTATAGACCCCCCTCGGCCCCTAGCTGTGCTCTGGACACCATATGTGAACTGATTGCCCCCCATCTATCTTCAGAGCTCGTGCTACTAGGTGACCTAAACTGGGACATGCTTAACACCCCAGCCATCCTACAATCCAAGCTTGATGCCCTCAATCTCACACAAATTATTAATGAACCCACCAGGTACAACCCCAAAGCCGCAAACACTGGCACCCTCATAGATATCATCCTAACCAACGTGCCCTTTAAATACACCTCTGCTGTTTTCAACCAAGATCTCAGCGATCACTGCCTCATTGCCTGCACCCGTAATGGGTCAGCGGTCAAACGACCTCCACTCATCACTGTCAAACGCTCCCTGAAACATTTCAATGAGCAAGCCTTTCTAATCGACCTGGCCCTGGTATCCTGGAAGGATATTGACCTCATCCCGTCAGTAGAGGATGCCTGGTTATTTTTTTTAAATGCCTTCCTCACCATCTTAAATAAGCATGCCCCTTTCAAGAAATGTAGAACCAGGAACAGATATAGCCCTTGGTTCTCCCCAGACCTGACTGCCCTTAACCAACACAAAAATATCTTGTGACGTTCTGCATTAGCATCGAACTGCCCCCGCGATACGCAACTTTTCAGAGAAGTTAGAAACCAATACACACAGGCAGTTAGAAACGCCAAGGCTAGCTTTTTCAAACAGGAATTTGCTTCCTGCAACTCAAACTCTAAAAAGTTCTGGGACACTGTAAAGTCCATGGAGAATAAGAACACCTCCTCCCAACTGCCCACTGCACTGAGGATAGGAAACTCTGTCACCACCAATAAGCCCACTATAATTGAGAATTTCAATAAGCATTTTTCTACGGCTGGCCATGCTTTCCACCTAACTACCCCTACTGCATTCAACAGCACTGCACCCCCCACAGCTACTCGCCCAAGCCTCCCCCATTTCTCCTTCTCCCAAATCCATTCAGCTGATGTTCTGAAAGAGCTGCAAAATCTGGACCCCTACAAATCAGCTGGGCTTGACAATCTGGACTCTTTCTTTCTAAAATTATCTGCCGAAATTATTGCAACCCCTATTACTAGCCTGTTCAACCTCTCTTTCGTGTCGTCTGAGATTCCCATAGATTGGAAAGCAGCTGCTGTCATCCCCCTCTTCAAAGGAGGTGACACTCTTGACCCAAATTGCTACAGACCTATATCCATCCTACCCTGCCTTTCTAAGGTCTTCGAAAGCCAAGTCAACAAACAGATTACCGACCATTTCGAATCCCACCGCACCCTCTCCGCTATGCAATCTGGTTTCAGAGCTGGTCATGGGTGCACCTCAGCCACGCTCAAGGTCCTAAACGACATCGTAACCGCCATCGATAAGAAATAATACTGTGCTGCCGTATTCATTGACCTGGCCAAAGCTTTTGACTCTGTTAATCACCACATCCTCATCGGCAGACTCAGTAGCCTTGGTTTCTCAAACGATTGCGTCGCCTTGTTCACCAACTATTTCTCTGATAGAGTTCAGTGTGTCAAATCAGAGGGCCTGCTGTCCGGACCTCTGGCAGTCTCTATGGGGGTACCACAGGGTTCAATTCTTGGGCCAACTCTTTTCTCTGTATACATCAATGATGTCGCTCTTGCTGCTGGTGAATCTCTGATCCACCTCTACGCAGACGATACCATTCTGTATACTTCTGGCCCTTCTTTGGACACTGTGTTCACAACCCTCCAGACGAGCTTCAATGCCATACAACTCTCCTTCCGTGGTCTCCAACTGCTCCTAAATACAAGTAAAACTAAATGCATGCTCTTCAACCGATCGCTGCCTGCACCTGCCCGCCTGTCCAGCATCACTTCTCTGGACGGTTCTGACTTAGAATTTGTGGACAACTACAAATACCTAGGTGTCTGGTTAGACTGTAAACTCTCCTTCCAGACTCGCATCAATCATCTCCAATCCAAAGTTAAATCTAGAATTGGCTTCCTATTTCGCAACAAAGCATCCTTCACTCATGCTGCCAAACATACCCTCGTAAAACTGACCATCCTACCAATCCTCGACTTCGGCGATGTAATTTACAAAATAGCCTCCAATACCCTACTCAACAAGCTGAATGCCGTCTATCACAGTGCCATCCGTTTTGTCACCAAAGCCCCATATACTACCCACCACTGCGACCTGTACGCTCTCGTTGGCTGGCCTTCGCTTCATAATCGTCGCCAAACACATTGGCTCCAGGTCATCTACAAGACCCTGCTAGGTAAAGTCCCCCCTTATCTCCGCTCACTGGTCACCATAGCTGCACCCACCTGTAGCACGCGCTCCAGCAGGTATATCTCTCTGGTCACCCCTAAAGCCAACTCCTCCTTTGGTCGTCTCTCCTTCCAGTTCTCTGCTGCCAATGACTGGAACGAACTACAAAAATCTCTGAAACTGGAAACACTTATCTCCCTCACTAGCTTTAAGCACCAGCTATCAGAGCAGCTCCCAGATCACTGCACCTGTACATAGCCCATCTATAATTTAGCCCAAACTACTACCTCTTCCCCTACTGTATTTATTTATTTTATTTATTATTTTGCTCCTTTGCACCATATTATTTATATTTTAACTTTGAACTTTCTTCAAATTATAATTCTACCATTCCAGTGTTTTACTTGCTATACTTTATTTACTTTGCCACCATGACCTTTTTTTGCCTTTACCTCCCTTATCTCACATCATTTGCTCACATTGTATATAGTCTCATTTTTGTCTACTGTATCATTGATTGTATGTTGTTTTACTCCATGTGTAACTCTGTGTTTTTGTATGTTGTCGAACTGCTTTGCTTTATCCTGGCCAGGTCGCAATTGTAAATGAGAACTTGTTCTCAACTTGCCTACCTGGTTAAATAAAGGTGAAATAAAAAATAAATAAAAAAGGGGTGTGAATACATATGTCAATTAGATATTTATGTATTTAATTTTCAATAAATTGGAAACATGTTTTCACTTTGTCATTATGGGGTATTGTGTGTGTAGATGGGTAAGAAAAACATTAACTGAATCAATTTTGAATTCAGACTGTAACACAACAAAATGTGGAATAAGTCAAGGGGTATGAATACTTTCTGAAGGTATTGTATATATTTAATGACAAGTACCATGTCCTCACCCTGTAAAGTTTAAACTGAAATTGTTCAAGAGGAACAAGCTAGCTAGCTTGATAAACAGTGCGAACAATTACATTTGGGTTAGCTAGCTAAATTATACAGCCAGAATTTTGTCTATATTGATGCTGTTACAATAACCAAACAGTTGGATAAAAAAATAATTTGTGAATCCATGATGTGGCGTGCAATTCCAATGTTGTTTGAGTTAATTTGTTAATTTGATTTGAGATAATCTCACTGCAACACAGCTCACTGTGTCCATGTTGCTTGAAATAGACGTTTTCAATGAACCGTCAGTCAAGGTGAGCTCCCCACCCACTCAGTCTGCCTTTTCAGAGTCCCTGGTAGTTTGACATGAGAGAAAACTTATCAACCAAATCATCACAAGAGGAAGGCAGAATAGGTGATGGTGTATTGTTCATAATGTTAGGTTCTAATTTTTCTGAGTAAATAACTTGCGGACACTAGAGAAGCTTAACCAAGTTTAATTCTTCCCAAAGGGTCGTTACAGCTGTAATTCAGATCAAAAAATACATTTCACACAAGCACTGATATTTAACCCTTTCTCATAGGCTGAGTCTCCTGCTCCACAACTGAACATCCAATGCATCTCTGTTGCTAGATAGAACCTTAGTGGTATCTGTTCTTCCTCACTTCATCTAACCTGACCTCTAACCCAAATTGCTCACTCCTCCCCAACTTAAGGCTGTCATGGTTGTTGATACAAGACTGTGTCCCCTCTCCTCCCAGAGTATCCTTGATAGTTTCCAAGATCTCCCCTCAACACATTCCAAAGCCATCTGTCTTTCCACAGAAAACCATCAACTTCTGACATAAACCCAGTCTCTTGCATTCCTTATATTCTATGCTTCTGATCTATTATGTATTTAATATAACAATGTTCAAAGTTTAGCCCGACTTCAACAATACACTCAATAAAATCTGTAGCAAGTTCAGAGGTAAGATACTGTTTCTTAATAATGCATTCAGTATTACATTTTGCTGTAGTAAAAAGCACAAAGTGGTAATCAGATAAAGCAACAATCAACCATAGAGGATTTGTCAATAGAAAGCCACTTGGTAATAACTAGGTCCAGAGTATGGCCGCAGTTATGGATGGGCCCAGTAACATATTGGATAAAGTCCATAGGGCTAAAAGATGAATCAATTCAATGGCCTTGTTGTCAGTCTCTTTGTCAACATGAATATTAAAAATCACCCAACACAATGATTTTATCATAGTCCTCAAGGACAATAGACAATAGTTCAGAGAAATCAGTAAAGAAAGTGGGGCAGTGCTTTTTGGTGGCCACCAGTGCTGGCTATAACCCTGTATAGCCAGCACTGGGGGCTGACATTTAAACAGTATAGCACGATAAATTAAATGTCCTTACAGCAGAGTACATTAGTAAAATGCCCACCCTTTTCCCTTTGTTTTATAGAGTATGAAAAGCTGTAGTCCGGGGGGAGGCTTCGACAAGAGAGGCGCTACAGTCTGAAGACAGCCATGTTTCAGTGAGAAACAAACATTGCGCTCTGTAACGAGGTCATTCCCAAGAAAGGTTTTATTAGTGATTGCGCTAACATTTAAAAGCGCCATAACGACTTAGTGAGGGCCACTCTGCTCCTGGGGCATCTGCTTCCAGGTAACCAATGGAATAACAACCAAATTATTAATATTATACCACGTTTTCTGATAGTCTCCAATCAATCAGAATGGTAGGATATAACAGTCGTATAAACTCACTAGCAGGCGGAGTTAGAGGAACATATATATATATATATATATATACACAGTGGGGCAAAAAAGTATTTAGTCAGCCACCAATTGTGCAAGTTCTCCCACTTAAAAAGATGAGAGAGGCCTGTAATTTTCATCATAGGTACACGTCAACTATGACAGACAAAATTAGAAAAGAAATCCAGAAAATCACATTGTAGGATTTTTAATGAATTTATTTGCAAATTATGGTGGTAAATAAGTATTTGGTCACCTACAAACAAGCAAGATTTCTGGCTCTCACAGACCTGTAACTTCTTCTTTAAGAGGCTCCTCTGTCCTCCACTCGTTCCCTGTATTAATGGCAGCTGTTTGAACTTGTTATCAGTATAAAAGACATCTGTCCACAACCTCAAACAGTCACACTCCAAACTCCACTATAGCCAAGACCAAAGAGCTGTCAAAGGACACCAGAAACAAAATTGTAGACCTGCACCAGGCTGGGAAGACTGAATCTGCAATAGGTAAGCAGCTTGGTTTGAAGAAATCAACTGTGGGAGCAATTAGTAGGAAATGGAAGACATACAAGACCACTGATAATCTCCCTCAATCTGGGGCTCCACGCAAGATCTCACCCCGTGGGGTCAAAATGATCACAAGAACGGTGAGAAAAAATCCCAGAACCACACGGGGGGACCTAGTAAATCACCTGCAGAGAGCTGGGACCAAAGTAACAAAGCCTACCATCAGTAACACACTACGCCGCCAGGGACTCAAATCCTGCAGTGCCAGACGTGTCCCCCTGCTTAAGCCAGTACATGTCCAGGCCCGTCTGAAGTTTGCTAGAGAGCATTTGGATGATCCAGAAGAGGATTGGGAGAATGTCATATGGTCAGATGAAACCAAAATATAACTTTTTGGTAAAAACTCAAATCGTCGTGTTTGGAGGACAAAGAATGCTGAGTTGCATCCAAAGAACACCATAACTACTGTGAAGCATGGGGGTGGAAACATCATGCTTTGGGGCTGTTTTTCTGCAAAGGGACCAGGACGACTGATCCGTAGAAAGGAAAGAATGAATGGGGCCATGTATCGTGAGATTTTGAGTGAAAACCTCTTTCCATCAGCAAGGGCATTGAAGATGAAACGTGGCTGGGTCTTTCAGCATGACAATGATCCCAAACACACCGCCCGGGCAACAAAGGAGTGGCTTCGTAAGAAGCATTTCAAGGTCCTGGAGTGGCCTAGCCAGTCTCCAGATCTCAACCCCATAGAAAATCTTTGGAGGGAGTTGAAAGTCCGTGTTGCCCAATGACAGCCCCAAAACATCACTGCTCTAGAGGAGATCTGCATGGAGGAATGGGCCAAAATATCAGCAACAGTGTGTGAAAACCTTGTGAAGACTTACAGAAAACGTTTGACCTGTGTCATTGCCAACAAAGGGTATATAACAAAGTATTGAGATAAACTTTTGTTATTGACCAAATACTTATTTTCCACATAATTTGCTAATAATTTAAAAAAAAAATCCTACAATGTGATTTTCTGGATTTTTTTTCCTAATTTTGTCTCTCATAATTGACGTGTACCTATGATGAAAATTACAGGCCTCTCTCGTCTTTTTAAGTGGGAGAACTTGCACAATTGGTGGCTGACTAAATACTTTTTTGCCCCACTGTATATATATATATATATATATATATATATATAGCTCACAGAACGATATATATATATACACTGCTCAAACAAATAAAGGGAACACTTAAACAACACAATGTAACTCCAAGTCAATCCACTTCTGTGAAATCAAACTGTCCACTTAGGAAGCAACACTGATTGACAATAAATTGCACATGCTGTTGTGCAAATGGAATAGACTACAGGTGGAAATTATAGGCAATTAGCAAGACACCCCCAATAAAGGAGTGGTTCTGCAGGTGGGGACCACAGACCACTTCTCAGTTCCTATGCTTCCTGGCTGATGTTTTGGTCACTTTTGAATGCTGGCGGTGCTTTCACTCTAGTGATAGCATGAGACAGAGTCTACAACCCACACAAGTGGCTCAGGTAGTGCAGCTCATCCAGGATGGCACATCAATGCGAGCTGTGGCAAGAAGATTTTCTGTGTCTGTCAGCGTAGTGTCCAGAGCATGGAGGCGCTACCAGGAGACAGGCCAGTACATCAGGAGACGTGGAGGAGGCCGTAGGAGGGCAACAACCTAGCAGCAGGACCGCTACCTCCGCCTTTGTGCAAGGAGGAGCAGGAGAAGCACTGCCAGAGCCCTGCAAAATGACCTCCAGCAGGCCACAAATGTGCATGTGCCTGCTCAAACGGTCAGAAACAGACTCCATGAGGGTGGTATGAGGGCCCGACGTCCACAGGTGGGGGTTGTGCTTACAGCCCAACACCGTGCAGGACGTTTGGCATTTGCCAGAGAACACCAAGATTGGCAAATTCGCCACTGGCGCCCTGTGCTCTTCACAGATGAAAGCAGGTTCACACTGAGCACGTGACAGATGTGACAGAGTCTGGAGACGCTGTGGAGAACGTTCTGCTGCCTGCAACATCCTCCAGCATGACCGGTTTGGCGGTGGGTCAGTCATGGTGTGGGGTGGCATTTCTTTGGGGGGCCGCACAGCCCTCCATGTGCTCGCCAGAGGTAGCCTGACTGCCATTAGGTACCGAGATGAGATCCTCAGACCCCTTGTGAGACCATATGCTGGTGCGGTTGGCCCTGGGTTCCTCCTAATGCAAGACAATGCTAGACCTCATGTGTCTGAAGTGTGTCAGCAGTTCCTGCAAGAGGAAGGCATTGATGCTATGGACTGGCCCGCCCGTTCCCCAGACATGAATCCAATTGAGCACATCTGGAACATCATGTCTCGCTCCATCCACCAACGCCACGTTGCACCACAGACTGTCCAGGAGTTGGCAGATGCTTTAGTCCAGGTCTGGGAGGAGATCCCTCAGGAGACCATCCGCCACCTCATCAGGAGCATGCCCAGGCGTTGTAGGGAGGTCATACAGGCACGTGGAGGCCACACACACTACTGAGCCTCATTTTGACTTGTTTTAAGGACATTACATCAAAGTTGGATCAGCCTGTAGTGTGGTTTTCCACTTTAATTTTGAGTGTGACTTCAAATCCAGACCTCCATGGGTTGATAAATTGGATTTCCATTGATTATTTTTGTGTGATTTTGTTGTCAGCACATTCAACTATGTAAAGAAAGAAGTATTTAATAAGATTATTTCTTTCATTCAGATCTAGGATGTGTTGTTTAAGTGTTCCCTTTATTTTTTTGAGCAGTATATGTGGACACCCCTTCAAATTAGTGGAATCGGCCATTTCAGCCACATCCGTTGCTGACAAATGTATAAAATTGAGCACATAGCCATGCAATCTTCATAGACAAACATTGGCAGTAGAATGGCCTTACTGAAGAGCTCAGTGACTTTCAAAGTTGCACCATCATAGGATGCCAACTTTCCAACAAGTCAGTTCGTAAAATTTCTGCCCCGGTCAACTGTAAGTGCTGCTATTGTGAAGTGGAAATGTCTAAGAGCAACAACGGCTCCTCCGCAAAGTGGTGGCCACACAAGCTCACAGAACGAGACCACCAAGTGCTGAAGCACGTAAAAATTGTCTATCCTCGGTCGTTACCAAGTTCCAAACATCAGCACAAGAACTGTTCGTCAGGAGATTATGAAATGGGTTTCCATGGCCGCACACAAGCAAAAGATCCAGCCGATGCTTGGCAATGCACATGGTGAGTGGTGTAAAGCTCACTGCCATTGGACTCTGGAGCAGTGGAAACGCATGATGAATCACACGTCACCAACTGGCAGTCCGACAGAAGAATTTGTCTTTGGCGGATGCCAGAAGAACGCTACCTGCCCCAATGCATAGTGCCAACTGTAAAGTTTGGTGGAGGAGGAATAATGGTCTGGGGCTGTTTTTTATGGTTCGGGCTAGGCCCGTTAGTTCCAGTGAAGGGAAATGTTAACGCTACACCATACAATGACACTCTAGATGATTCTGTGCTTCCAACTTTGTGGCAACAATTTGGGGAAGGCCTTTTCCTGTTTCAGCATGACAGTGCCCCCATGCACAAAGCAAGGTCCATACAGAAATGCTTTGTCGAGATCGGTGTGTAAGAACCTGCACAGAGCCCTGACCTCTACCCCATTGAACACCTTTGGGATGAATTGGAACGCCGACTGCGAGCCAGGCCTAATCGTCCAACCTCACTAATGCTCGTGTGGCTGAATGGAAGCAAGTCCCTGCAGTAATGTTCCAACATCTAGTGGAAAGCCTTCCCAGAAGAGTGGAAGCTGTTTTAGCAGCAAACTTCATATTAATGCCCATTATTTTGGAATGAGATGTTCAGCAGGTGTCCACATACTCTTGGTCAGGTAGTGTAAGTTACTCACAATAGCCATAGTGCTATTTCTACAGGATTTAATATGCTTTTAAAATCTTCTGTTGCTTATTATGACAGGGAGGACTGGAGCACTACCAGACCCTGTCCGTCAGTCTAAAACAGTTTGCGATGTTGCTGGAAATAATCCTGAGATCCCTGCGGTTAGGGTCTCTTTAAAAAAATGCTGGTTGCTCCCAAAGCAAATCAAAGTGGTCACAAAAGGAGACATTCCTGTCATGTCATTGCAACGTTTCTTCAGGTACTTGTTTAGGCAGTGGTGGAAAAAGTACCCAATTTTCATACCTGAGTAAAAAAAAAGATACCTTAAAAGAAAATGACTCAAGTAAAAGTGAAAGTCGGCCAGTAAAATACTACTTGAGTAAAAGTCTAAAAGTATTTGGTTTAAAAGTAAAAATCATTTAAAAATCCTTATATTAAGCAAACCAGACGACATCATTTTCTTGTTTTTTATATATTTAGCCAGGGGCACAGTTAAACACTCAGACATAATTTACCAACAAAGCATTTGTGTTTAGTGAGGCAGTAGGGATGACCAGGGATGTTCTCTTGATAAGTGCGTGAATTAGCAATTTTCCTGTCCTGCTAAGCATTCAAAATGTAACTAGTACTTTTGGGTGTCAGGGAAAATGCAAGGAGTAAAATGTACATTATTTTCTTTAGGAATGTAGTGGAGTAAAAGTGGTCAAAAATATTAATAGTAAAGTACAGATACCCCAAAAACTACTTAAGTAGTACTTTAAAGTATTTTTACTTAATTACTTTACACCACTGTATTTAGGGCAAAAAGGCAGCTGAAACGTTCCAAACCCCTTTGATGGCACGGGAGGGGGCCAAAGAAAATGATTCTCTTCCCTGTGCTATCGAGGGTGTTGAATTTTTGGGGGGTATTCCTCGCGTAAAGTGAAGGTTGTAAAACCTATGTGAGTGACGATGGTGTCATTATTGGAGTAGTTGGCCAGAACCGTGGGCATGAGGGAGCTGATGTCATGAACACCAGCTCTTGGATGACAGTGGACCTTGGTCGGTCTGCAGACCGTAGGCAGGCAAAAATCTCTCACCATTGAGATGCCCACAATGGTGGTCGTGATGGAATCCGACGGGAAGGAAGATGGGGAGCGGCATGGCTCGGGCAGGGTGGATGGTGCTCCGAGGTAGCAACAGCGGATGACGTTGAAAACCCCAGGAAGGGTCTCAGGCTATCTTAAGTCAGCAACCTGCTGAACTGTGGTGGCCGTGGGGGAGGGTGCCACTGGGCGGCCACCGGCATACTCCAAGAATCCGTGCTGACTCCCGGGGTGGGTAGGTCCATCTCAAGTGGGGCAAAGCTGTTTGATAGCTGGATCGGATCTTCTCAGATGAAGGGTAACCAGACTGCCTCCCCGATATCCTACGCCTTATGTGTCCAGTCTCCCATGGGCAGTGGAGTTGAGATTAACATCTGTCCATTGGATTGGGACAGAACAACACCGCCCCAACTCATCGACTGCTTTGGTATAGGAGTCATTTATAACTAAGATTCGGTTTGCCTGGGCTACAGCAAGGTCGGTGTACTTAGAAAGCAGGTTATCCTTTTCTCGCAGCCAAGCGAGCAGCCAGAGAATCTCTTCCCTAAACTGCTTGAAGGTAGTACATTTAGGTCAGACAAATCCCTGTCCATTTCTCAGTTCCATCTTCATCTTGTGATTGCGTGGAAATTGTTTCACACCTAAAGCATTTGTGCCCAGCAATGGGAAGAAAAAAAAGTTTAACTCAAAACGTACTCAACCCAACTACCTCAACTCATGGAAGATTCCAAAGACAAACTTAACCTCAACGAACTAAGAGGGAATATTCCTGCTAAACCTTGAAATGTCCCCTGAATTCTGAAAACCTTCAGGAATTTGGGGAATTAGTTTAACATATAAAATAATACAATAAGATGTTTTTCAAAATAAAACATGCAATCATGAAGATGTACAAAAAAAAATATCACCCATACAAAAGTGAATATTACAGATATTGTAATAATATTGTAATAATGGACCAACAAAACAGCATCCTGGGAAATATGTTAATCAGCCCCCTGACACCATTTAAAATGTATTTTTCCCAGGCTAAAAGTAACCAAAACAACATGTAGAAAAACATGTTTTATTCCTCTGTAGCTCAATTGGTAGAGCATGGACTTTGCCACGCCAGGATAGTGGGTTCAGATCCAGCGACCACCCTTATACATGCATGCCTAAGTTACTTTGGATAAAAGTGTCTGCTAAATGGTGTATGTTGTAGAGACTTATAAAGCAATACAGAATTATTGGGTAAACAATAGTCAGTGGAATTTTGAAATTTTGCCTCCATAGAAAAGGCATCCTTAAGGGATAATTCACCCAAATGACAAAAATATGTCACGTCCTGACCAGCAGAGGGAGTAGGTGTATTAGTTTTGGTCAGGACGTGGCAGAGAGTTTGTGTTTTTTTTTATGTATTTCTACGTTCTGTCTAGTTTGTTGTTCTATGTATAGTTAATTGGGGTTGGACTCCCAATTGAAGGCAGGTGTGTTGAGTTGCCTTTGATTGGGAGTCCTATATAATAGGGTGTGTTTGTTTTTGTGTTTGTGGGTAATTGTTTCTGTCAGTGTTTTTGTACCAGACAGGACTGTTTTGCTGTCGTCTTTCATTTATTGCTGTAGTGTTCTCTGTAGTCATTAAATATATCATGAACACTAACTCCGCTGCATTTTGGTCCACTCTTTCTAGAGACAGCCCTTACAAAATAACAATGTAATAGTTCATAGACTGCTTAAAGATCACTTTAATTGGACCAAAATAACCTAACTGGAGAAATAACATATCTGGAAATATATTGCACATCAACTCCTGATTAGAAAATATTTTTTTAAGTATTTATATGCAGTAATGTACATAATTTAAAACAAAATGTGCATTCAATTTCAATGCATTAACTCCAGTAACTGGAAATTGCACCATTATAATACAATTCAAGGCAAACAATTCAAAATGCCAATTGCATTCCAAGGATGTTTTTATTTTCCAATTAAATTCCAATTCAGACCGTCTAAATTACAATTCAATTCTAAGTAAATTGTCCACTTCCTGCTTGAATTCTAAAATGGAATTTGAAATTTAATTGGAATTTACCCTAACCCTGGTCAGAGAGGAAGAGGCAAAGTGAGAAGGATAACTGGGCCCAAAGTCATTTCTTAGACGAATTTGGTAACCAAAAGTGTAATGGCTTATTTCAGTGGTTCCCAAACTTTTTATAGTTCCGTACCCCTTCAAACATTAACCTGTTGGGGCTAGGGGGCAGCATTGAGAATTTTGGAAAAAATATGGGCCCATTTTTAACTGCCTCCTACACCAACTCAGAAGCTAGAATATGCATATTATTGTTCAGGTTTGGATAGAAAACACCCTAAAGTTTTTAAAACTGTTTGAATGGTGTCTGTGAGTATAACAGAACTCCTATGGCAGGCAAAAATCTGAGAAGGTTTCATGCAGGAAGTGGCCTGTCTGACAAGGAGTCGTTCTTCTTGCCTCTGTTTATTGAAGAGTAAGGATCTTAGCTGTAACGTGACAATTCCTAGGGCTCCAATAGGCTCTCAGAACCCGGGAAAAACCTGAACGATGATGAGGCAGCCTCAGGCTGAAACATATTATCGCCTTTTCCAAGTGTCCCATTAGGTGACAATAGAACTAGGCGCGTGCGCAATTCGCCCCCGTGGAGTATTTTCATTCGGGCTGTTTAGCTTATTGCAGATTCCCGGTCAGAATATTATAGCTTTTCTACGAGATAAATTGCATAAAAATAGATTTTAAACAGCGGTTGACATGCTTCGAAGTACGGTAATGGAATATTTAGATTTTTTTTGTCACGTTCTGCGCCATGCGCCCGACCGTGATTTAGCATTCTGATAGTGTCTAGAACGCAAGAACAAAACGTCGCTGATGGAACATAACGATGGATTATTTGGGACCAAACCTACATTTGTTATTGAAGTAGAAGTCCTGGGAGTGCATTCTGACGAAGAACAGGAAAGGTAAGAGCATTTTTCTTATAGGAAATATGATTTTGGTGAAGGCTAATCTTGCCGGGTGTCTAAATAGCTAGCCCGTGATGGCTGGGCTATGTACTTAGAATATTGCAAAATGTGCTTCATCCGAAAAGCTATTTTAAAATCGGACATATCGAGTGCATAGAGGAGTAATGTATCTATAATTCTTAAAATAATTGTTATGCTTTTTGTGAACGTTTATCGTGAGTAATTTAGCAAACTGTTAGTAAATTTCGGGGGTATGCTTTTTCTGAACGTCACATGCTAATGTAAAAAGCTGGTTTTTGATATAAATATGAACTTGATTGAACAGACATGCATGTATTGTATAACATAATGTCCTAGGTGTGTCATCTGATGAAGATCATAAAAGATTAGTGCTGCATTTAGCTGTGGTTTGGGTTTTTGTGACATTATATGCTAGCTTGAAAAATGGGTGTCTGATTATTTCTGGCTGGGCACTCTCCTGACATAATCTAATGTTTTGCTTTCGTTGTAAAGCCTTTTTGAAATCGGACAGTGTGGTTAGATTAATGAGAGTCTTGTCTTTAAATAGCTGTAAAATAGTCATATGTTTGAGAAATTGAAGTAATAGTATTTCAAACGTTTCAAAAATCGCGCCTTTGGATTTAAGTGGCTGTTGCCAGAGAGGTTAATAGAAAATTACAGGTTAATGAGAAGGGTGTGCTTGAAAGGATGCACATAACTCTGCAATGTTGGTTTGTATCAGTCTTAAAAAAAATTCCACACAGTCTGTGCCTGTATTTAGTTTTCATGCTAGTGAGGGCTGAGAATCCACTCTCACATAGGTACGTGGTTGCAAAGGGCATCAGTGTCTTAACAGCGCGATTTGCCAAGGCAGGATACTCGGAGCGCAGCCTAATCCAGAAATCTGGCAGTGGCTTCTGATTAAATTCAATTTTCACAGAACCGCTTGTTGCAATTTTGATGAGGCTCTTTTGTTCAGATATCGGTAAGTGGACTGGAGGCATGAAAGGGATAACAAATCCAGTTTGTGTCATCCGTTTCGGGAAGGTACCTGCATAATTGCGCACCCAACTCACTCAGGTGCTTCGCTATATCACATTTGACATTGTCGGTTGTTATGAGAATTCTGTTCCCGATGTTCATAAACTGAACTTCAATTAAACTACTCAGTCTGCACCCGAGAGTTTATACAATTCTGGTTAAATGACACAGACGGAGGCCCAGCTTACAATAGTCAACCAAGTTTATTCACGAGAGCTCTGAATATCATACAATGTACACAGCCTTTTATACCTAACATTTGGTCATACCATATGTCATACCCCTTACAAATGCCCCTCCTCTTCTTTAACACTGTCGATGCTTATTTACAAGTCTTCTCCATCACACACATTGCTTATCATATCCTGCCCCATGTTACATAATCTACTGCAAGCCTAAAGGTTTCTCCCCTCCCTGGGTGGGGAGACCTTCTTCCTGTTATCAGTTTCACAGTGGTCACAAGTTGTCTGCTGTCTGTTAACAGTTCTCCTTTTCCTTGAATGTCTCACTTATATTGCTAAATAGTAAAGTCTTAGCTTGTCCTATGCACACACAGTTATAGAATTAGTATTATAATCACTCAGTTATACATTTTCAGGGTGGAATCATTTAGTCAAATCCTTAAACGTATAAATTATTTTATCAATCCACCCTATTGACTAAATGTTACACAAAATCAAACTAAATTCAAACAAGACCAATACATGTATTTTATCACATAGTCATCAACGACTGTTCTAGGCCCATATCCAGTCCTAACTCTTCCGATTAGGATTTTCGTTATGACCTTCATTTAATCTGTTATGGCTAGGTGGCAGTATTTTCACGTCCGGATAAAAAACGTACCCGATTTAATCTGGTTATTACTCCTGCCCAGAAACTAGAATATGCATATAATTATTAGCATTGGATAGAAAACACTCCAAAGTTTTTAAAACTGTTTGAATGGTGTCTGTGAGTATAACAGAACTCAAATGGCAGGCCAAAACCTGAGAAGATTCTGTACAGGAAGTACCCTGTCTGACCGTTTCTTGGCCTTCTTTGCCATCTCTATCCAAAACTGAGGATCTCTGCTGTAACGTGACAATTTCTATGGCTCCCATAGGCTCTCAGAAGGCAGCAAAACGGTGAATGATGTCTTTGCAGACCATGGCTGAAAAACACTAGCACATTTGGATAGTGGTCGTTCTGATAACAATGAGACTGGGGCGCGCGTGCACGAGACGACTCCATGTTTTTATTTTCAGTCTTTGAACGAAAACAACGACTCCCGGTCAGAATATTATCGCTATTTTACGAGAAAAATAGCATAAAAATTTATTTTAAACAGCGTTTGACATGCTTTGAAGTACGGTAATGGAATATTTTGAATTTTTTTGTCACGATATGCGCCGGGCGCATCACCCTTCGTTACCCTTCGGATAGTGTCT
Organism: Salmo trutta; assembly: GCF_901001165.1. Taxonomy (NCBI): domain Eukaryota; kingdom Metazoa; phylum Chordata; class Actinopteri; order Salmoniformes; family Salmonidae; genus Salmo; species Salmo trutta. The sequence continues at coordinate 20,047,114 of NC_042996.1, read as the reverse complement.
AGAACGCACGAACAAAACGGCGCTATTTGGATATAACTATGGATTATTTGGAACCAAAACAACATTGGGTGATGAAGTAGAAGTCCTGGGAGTACATTCTGACGAAGAACAGCAAAGGTAATCCAATTTTTCTTATAGTAAATCTGAGTTTGGTGAGGGCTAAACTTGGTGGGTGTCAAAATAGCTAGCCATGATGGCCGGGCTATCTACTCAGAATATTGCAAAATGTGCTTTCACCGAAAAGCTGTTTTAAAATCGGAATCTAAATCTAAATCCTTTTTCTTTACGCTTTTAATGGTAATTCATACCTTTAAGCAATACTTCCCTTTCTCTGGATTGCAGTCAAAAACCCTGGCCTTCACTATACTCCATCTGTTTCTATATTGGGTGTGTGGATTGACATAGCCTTCTCTCTCTGTGTGAGCTATGACCTGATTCCATAAGTTACACAGGGATCGACACAGATATCTTCCCCATGAAGTCAGAGTCCTAGACTGCCAGGAGGTTAGGGACCCCATTTGGTCTGCATAGAACTCTATTTCGACATCCTTCCCTAACTCTACTCTCACTTCCTTTTTATCCAGATCGAGTGACCTTTAGTACCTAGGCAATACAAAATCCTCATCTTCTACACTATGGATCAAGTTACCACTTTCTGACTTCTCGAGTGGTTCATGGTGTATTTAGGAATATGGCTCCCACAATCAGACAGCTCAGACTGACCAGTACCCCTGTAAAGCCCCACCCCCTCCTGGAGAACATATCACTGGCTAGAGGCAAACCCACACTTTCACTTCTATGAACGCACACAGTGAGGATCGGGCGGGTTAGGGAATCTTCATTAGAGAGGTAACCCCCAAACCTTATTGGTATTCGTTTCTTCTCCTAACTCTGTAATTGTTCGACAGTGTCAGTGTGTCTTACCCTCCCGCAATGTGTGATATGAACCCAGGTAGCTCTTTCAGCTATTCTCACCACGAAGGCTGTTACCAGGAGCACTTGGTATGGCCCCTCCCACCGTGGCTGCTTCCAGTTCTTTTCTCCACAGGGACTGGATCCACACCCAGTCTCCTGGTTCGATTGAGTGAATCACCTTCTCCTGTAATTCACCTGTTGGACACAAAAACTCGGACATACGGGTTTGGTTAACAAACAGTCTTCTCGTGTGTTCTGTTAGTATATCTTCAACTTCTATGTCTATCTGTTCTGGTCTCACTAACTCTGGCATTCTATAAGGTTTACCTGATCAGCTAAAATGTAATCCATTATTTAAAGAGATAGATCCTAGTAAACCAACTCTAGGGATAATATCTGGACCTAATATTTTAGCTACCCTAATTGTATCCTCCCAGTAAGTTGGGAACGCTTCTTCCCATTTAATATACTTATCTATTATATAAAAAAAAATGTTTAAGTACTTCATTATCCAATAGGCCACAAAGTGTTTCCTAACCTGCTCTACCACCTGCTCTACTATCCCCCTGTTGACACATGGCTCTGCCCATCTATCAACCTTGCCGCATATCTAAACAATGACTTAGGTAGTATTGGTAACTTATCATGATATCAAATACCGTCCTTATATAAATTGCTCCTAACTTCTCCTATTTCGAAATCTCTTTCACTGGTGCTCTAGACTGACAATTTTAATATAGCTTTGTCTATGTTTACTTCCTCTTTTAAGAACTGCTGTGTTGATGGCTGCGGTTTAACCTGTTGGGGCTAGGGGGCAGTATTTTCACGGCTGGATAAAAAAATGTACCCGATTTAATCTGGTTACTAATCCTACCCAGTAACTAGGATATGCATTTACTTATTATATATGGATAGAAAACACCCTAAAGTTTCTAAAACTGTTTGAATGGTGTCTGTGAGTATAACAGAACTCATTTGGCAGGCAAAACCCTGAGACAGATTCTGACAGGAAGTGGATACCTGATGTGTTGAATTGCCTTTAAGCCTATGCCATTGAAAAACACAGGGGCTGATGAATGTTTTGGCACTTCCTATTGCTTCCACTAGATGTCACCAGCCTTTACAAAGTGTTTTGAGTCTTATACTGTGAGATCTGACCGAACAAGAGCCTTAGAACGGTGATGGCCCATTAGACACCTGGCGTGCGAGTTCATGTTGGGTACTCTCGTTCCAATACATTTTAAAAGAGAACCCAATCGTCCGCCTTGAATTTTATTCATGTTCTGGTTAAAAAAGGCACTAATGATTTATGCTATACAACGTTTGACATGTTTGAACGAACGTAAATATATTTTTTCCCCTCGTTCATGAAGTGAAGTCCGGCTGGCTTAGATCATGTGCTAACAACACGGAGCTTTTTGGACATAAATGATGAGCTTTTTTGAACAAAACTACATTCGTTATGGACCTGGGATTCCTGGAAGTGACATCTGATGAAGAGAATCAAAGGTAATAGATTATTTACATAGTATTTTCGATTTTAGATCTCTCCAACATGGCGGTTAGTCTGTATCGCAAAGCGTATTTTTCTGGGCGCAGTGCTCAGATTATTGCAAAGTGTGATTTCCCAGTAAGGTTATTTTTAAATCTGGCAAGTCGATTGCGTTCAAGAGATGTAAATCTATAATTCTTTGAATGACAATATAATATTTTACCAATGTTTTCTAATATTAATTATTTATTTTGTTGTGCTGACTTGACTGCCGGTTATTGGAGGGAAACGATTTCCTGAACATCAACGCCATAGTAAAACGCTGTTTTTGGATATAAATATGAACTTGATAGAACTAAAAATGCATGCATTGTCTAACATAATGTCCTAGGAGGGTCATCTGATGGAGATTGTAAAAGGTTAGTGCATAATTTTAGCTGATTTTATGGTTTTGGTGACGCCTGTCTTTGAATTGACAATACATTACACACAGCTATTGTCAATGTACTCTCCTAACATAACCTAACTTTATGCTTTCGCCGTAAAACCTTTTTGAAATCGGACAACGTGGTTAGATTAAGGAGATGTTTATCTTTCAAAGGGTGTAAGATAGTTGTATGTTTGAAAAATTTGAATTTTTACATTTATTTGGTTTCAAATTTGCCGCTCTTGAAATGCACCTGCTGTTGATAGGGTGCGCCACGGGTGGCATGCTAGCGTCCCAAATAGCCCCAAGAGGTTAAGACCTGCCTTTTTCGCTTCTGCATCTGCTTTCCTAGTCCATTCTATCTTAACTCTGGCTGTCATAGCTTTACCATATATCAACTCAACTTTCCGGTATGTAATGCAAAGTGGGATATCCACGCACGACAATAGTTAATCATTCCAAGAAAACTCATAATCTGTTTCTTATTGAGTGGTTTAGGTGCTTCTAGAATGGCTGTCTTTCTTGTAGAATTAAGTGTTCTCCCTTCCTGAGTTATAGTATGTCTTAACTTCCCTTTTTCATAGTCGCAACTTCTTCTTTCTTACTTTGTGTCCCTGTTCTGCCAAAAACATTAATAGTCCTAACATATCTGCCTTACAGCACTCCTGAGAAGGATTCGTAAAATATAATTTTCATAAATCAAAATGTAGCTTCCCTCTGGGGGCTCAAATTTTCCTAAATTACTAATAATTACTTTTAATAAAATCTATAATTTGACTTCAGGACTACTTATCCTAAAATAACTCCTTTAATTAACCCCACATCAACGGGTCCTTGGGACCATAACACGGAGGGTATCGCTTCTAACATGTCTAAGTGGACCCCAGGTTAAGTTCTCGCTTCTACAATTCAGTTTTCATCTATACCTGCCTATAACTTAACTATGCTGCTCTCCACTCAGTAACTGTTATCTAACCATTCTGTATCACGTCTATCTTCTCTCAATCCTGGCTTATTATGAGATTCTTACCTTCTGCTTTCTATCTTGCTCTCCTCCTGGCCCCCCTCCTCTTCCTACTAGTGTGATGGAGCCCTTCTCTTTCTGTCTTTCTCTCTATCTTTCTTACGTATCTTTTCTTTCCCATAACAGTCAGTGTCAAATATATTTAGGAGTAACAGTTACAGGTAAAACTGCTTTAATAAATCCCACATCTGTCACTCATTTTAACCAAAACATCTCCAGTATCCCTGTGTCTAGCTTAAAACTTTCTCTCTGCTCTCTCTATGGCTCTATCACTTTCTTCTCATTGGTTCAAGTTACAAATATGTCAAAGAAATATAAACTCATCATAATTATAATTTACACATATTACCTTAAAACTCTGATTCAATTATTTCTATGTGTATCTCTTACCTACTGGTAATTTCCTCTAGGAACTCAGAATACTTACTTTTATGACTTTTGATAGATTATTGGGTCTCACATGTGTCCAACAATAAGCTATTACTCAGAGGTTTTAAGGCCCTGGTCAACAGCCCATTTTGCGTTGTTACTTATGGCTTTTGACTGGTCAATATATCTATCTCACACGCAATTATCCTCCTACCCCTGTGGAAACTTCCCTATGTGTCTTCTTCTACCTACTGTTAATTCCCTCTAGGATCTTAGAATAATTACTTTTATGACTTTTGATAGATCCATTAGGTCTCACGTATATGGCTTTTGACCAATATATCTATCTCACACGCAATCATCCTCTTACCCCTGTGGAAATTTCCCAATGTGTCTATGTGTTGCTATGTGTATCTCTTTCTTGAAACTTTATCTATAGAGGTGACTTTTGATCGGACATTAGGTCGCATACGTCTATGACTATAAGCTATTTTCCAGGGGTCGTAAAGCCCTAGTTAACAGCCTATTTTCCTGTCGTTCCTTGCAATTATTGACTCGTTAATATCACGTATCTCACTCCGCTATATTAGGTTTCCCTTCTTCAATGGATAATCAGACCTAGATGTGCGCCCCCTAAAGATCTGACCATCCCCTTCTATCGTTGCTATTTAGATAGGCGATCTATATCAATACAATCATGACTCTGACCTCCTCCCTCATAATTCTATTACTATATTTCGCCTTCCAATTTACGAATTTCTCCCTATGTCTTTTGACCCTTTACTTCCCATTTTAACCTGGTTTTGTTCTATTATGACTACTAATTTGGGTCTATGATTATCTTACCTTGTTTTGTTTAATTCCAATCTATTAATTTGGATCTATAATTAGTTTACCTTGTTCTGTTGAATTTAATGCTCTCACCTCTGCTCCTTTTTGGACTTTATTTCAGTGTTGTCTTTTGAATTGGATCTATCGTTAATTCACTCTTGTTAATTGACCATTTGAGTTATCTTGTTCGCATAGAATTACCGTCCAATCTCACAAAACCTATTTTATATCCTCTCCTCTCCTCAATTTAGGACTTTATTTAGGTATGTCTCTTGACTCGGATCTATGGTTAATTTACCACTCGTTAATTAACCATTTAAGCTATCCTATTTGCACAAAATCCCCGTCCTATCTCACAGCACCTATTTATATCCCTTCTTAATAACCTCTTGGCCACTTCACAAAGAAAAACACTGACCTCAATTATTAACCTAGTTTTATTTATGGTAGTGCACATGTACCTCAGGTCTTCGCGGACCTGCTCCCTTATCGATTTTGTCAATACACAAAGTAAAAACACCTTAGTGAATCTGTTTAGAATAACTAAGCTCCTACTATTGATAAATTCCAAGTATTTAGAACATCAAATCCAAGATATCTTAAATTATTCCCCCAAATTCGTGAATAAAGATTTACTGACCTTTGTCTTGTAGGCTGGGAAAAGCAATGTTGGTTGGATTCCGTCACCGTCTCTGTCGACCTTAGATATATGCCGGCCTGCTATGGAACCCCAATGTCAGGGGACAGGTCTTTAATTTACGGGTCAAAGACCCGCCCGTGCACGGTTTTCGGCGTGTTACCTTAGGAAGACAGGGACAGGTATTGGAATCCGGCTCGAAGGACCAAATTGTTATGAGAATTCTGTTCCCGATGTTCATAAACTGAACTTCAACTAAACTACTTAGTCTGCACCCCAGAGTTTATACGATTCTGGTTAAATGACACAGACGGAGGCCCAGCTTACAATAGTCAACCAAGTTTATTCACGAGAGCTCTGAATATCATACAATGTACACAGCCTTTTATACCTAACATTTGGTCATACCATATGTCATACCCCTTACAAATGCCCCTCCTCTTCTTTAAAAGTCTTAAGAAGCGTTAACTCGTATGTGTGTGAGACCTAATAACTTATCAAAAGTCACAATAGTAATTATTCCTAAATTCTGAGGAGAAAAAGAGAGACAGAGACAACGAGGAAGCGAGCAGAGGGTGAAAAGAAAAAGGAAGTTACTAAGAAAGTTGAAAAGTAAGTTTGGCGATTTATATGTTACTTTTAAGTCTTGGACATTTCATAAGTGTGAAGCCGAAAGAGAAGAGAAAGTTGAAAAGTTTGGTTTTACTCTTACAATAGAGGAAAGGCAGAACGTTGTTTGAGTAGAGGTTATATTTTGGCCAACTGGTAAGAAGAGGAGAGTTGGTTGTGCGCGCTGGACTATATTTAGCTGTAAGGAATTCAGGTCTGAATAGTTGGATTGTAAAAGTTTTGTGATAGTTTCTGATTGTTGTTTATTGGTTTTATTGTTTAGGTAAAAATAGTGAATTTGAGCAGGACGTTCATGTATTCTAACATTATAATCTGTTTCCATTACATGGAACAATGTCAGATCAGTAAAGTGGATTGCAGGTTGAGTTAATTTTTATTTTAAAGGGACAGTGCACATTAATCACAGTTGTGTGTGTCTAATGGCAGGGTATTCCAGAAAGGGGAAGCTCTTACACTGAAAGCAGATTGACTTAAGGTGATTTTCCTTAACCTCTCTGGCGCAGGTGGGACGAATTCGTCCCACCTGCGTAACAGCCACTTAAATCCAGTGTCGCGATTTTTGAAACGTTTGAAATACTATTACTTCAATTTCTCAAACATATGACTATTTTACAGCTATTTAAAGACAAGACTCTCGTTAATCTAACCACACTGTCCGATTTCAAAAAGGCTTTACAACGAAAGCAAAACATTAGATTATGTCAGGAGAGTGCCCAGCCAGAAATAATCAGACACCCATTTTTCAAGCTAGCATATGATGTCACAAAAACCCAAATCACAGCTAAATGCAGCACTAACCTTTTATGATCTTCATCAGATGACACACCTAGGACATTATGTTATACAATACATGCATGTCTGTTCAATCAAGTTCATATTTATATCAAAAACCAGCTTTTTACATTAGCATGTGACGTTCAGAAAAAGCATACCCCCCGCAAACTTCCGGGGAATTTACTAACAGTTTGCTAAATTACTCACGATAAACGTTCACAAAAAGCATAACAATTATTTTAAGAATTATAGATACATTACTCCTCTATGCACTCAATATGTCCGATTTTAAAATAGCTTTTCGGATGAAGCACATTTTGCAATATTCTAAGTACATAGCCCAGCCATCACGGGCTAGCTATTTAGACACCCGGCAAGATTAGCCTTCACCAAAATCACATTTCCTATAAGAAAAATGTTCTTACCTTTCCTGTTCTTCGTCAGAATGCACTCCCAGGACTTCTACTTCAATAACAAATGTAGGTTTGGTCCCAAATAATCCATCGTTATGTTCCATCAGCGACGTTTTGTTCTTGCGTTCTAGACACTATCAGAATACTAAATCACGGTCACGAGCATGGCGCATGACGTGACAAAAAATGTCTAAATATTCCATTACCGTACTTCGAAGCATGTCAACCGCTGTTTAAAATCCATTTTTATGCCATTTGTCTCGTAGAAAAGCGATAATATTCCGACCGGGAATCTGCAATAAGCTAAACAGCCGAATGAAATTTCTCCACGGGGGCGAATCATGCACGCGCCTCATTCCATTGTCACCTAATGGGACACTTGGAAAAGGCGATAATCTGTTTCAGCCTGAGGCTGCCTCGTCATCGTTCCTGTTTTTCCCGGGTTCTGAGAGCCTATTGGAGCCCTAGGAATTGTCACGTTACAGCTAAGATCCTTACTCTTCAATAAACAGAGGCAAGAAGAACGACTCCTTGTCAGACAGGCCACTTCCTGCATGAAACCTTCTCAGATTTTTGCCTGCCATAGGAGTTCTGTTATACTCACAGACACCATTCAAACAGTTTTAGAAACTTTAGGGTGTTTTCTATCCAAAATTCTCAATACTGCCCCCTAGCCCAAACAGGATAAGGGAATTATACAGTCATCTCTCATGGCGGACCTTGTGGATCTGCGGCCATAAGGTTTGGGTTTTCCGTCTAACAAAAGTTCTGAGTGGAGGGGAAGCCTGGACATTTAGAATCCTGTATACAAGACATGTGTCAGTGTATTGCCTAACACTGTCAATGCTTATTTACAAGTATTCTCCATCACACACATTGCTTATCATATCCTTCCCCATGTTACATAATTTACTGCAAGCCTAAAGGTTTCTCCCCTCCCTGGGTGGGGAGACCTTCTTCCTGTTATCAGTTTCACAGTAGTCACAAGTTGTCTGCTGTCTGTTAACAGTTCTCCTTTCCTTGAATGTCTCACTTATATTGCTAAATAGTAAAGTCTTAGCTTGTCCTAAGCACACACAGTTATAGAATTAGTATTACAATCAATCAGTTATACATTTTCAGGGTGGAATCATTTAGTCAAATCCTTTAACATATAAATTATTTTATCATCGGTAAGCTTGAGTTCCTTTGCACACAAAAAAATCATACAATGATGGAAAGACTTGTGTTGTCCTTGTTAATGCAGACAGAGAAGAGCTCCAACTTCTTAATCATAGCCTCAATTTTGTGCTGCACATTGAATATAGTTGCGTAGAGTCCCTGGAATCCTAGATTCAGATCATTCAGGCGAGAAAAAACATCACCCAGATAAGCCAGTCGTGTGAGAAACTCGTCATCATGCAAGCGATCAGACAAGTGAAAATTATGGTCAGTAAAGAAAACTTTAAGCTCATCTCTCAATTCAAAAAGACGTGTCAATACTTTGCCCCTTGATAACTAGCGCACTCTGTATGTTGTATAAGCGTTACATGGTCGCTGCCCATATCATTGCATAGTGCAGAAAATACACAAGAGTCCAGGTGCCTTGCTTTAACAAAATTAATCATTTTTCACTGTAGTGTCCAAAACGTCTTTGAAGCTGTCAGGTATTACCTTGGCAGCAAGAGCCTCTCAGTGGATGCTGCAGTGTACCCAAGTAGCGTCGGGAGCAACTGCTTGCACGCACGCACATTACCACTCCACTATGTCTCCCTGTCATGGCTTTTGCACCATCAGTACAGATACCAACATGAGCAGCAGCTACGTTTGGCTACATACAGACCATTAGTGGAATTCCTGTGAGTGAGTAACGTTTAATGTGATTGATGTTAATTATTTGACTAGGCTACCTGTATTTGACATTGTGTTTTTACTTCGCTGAACACTAGATGGTTTCATTTTATTTTTGACAGTAAAACGAGGCTAATCAGGCGAGAAAAAAAAACTCACCCAAATGTATAGCCTCGTTAGAAAATATAAATGGACTGTTTCAAAATGTGAAGAAGAAAAAGTTACAATTTATTTACATTTTTTCTTAAATGTGAATCCCATTTTTATTTGGCGTACCCCCAATGGCATTGCGCGTACCCCGGATTAAATATAAGTTTGGCAATGATTAGGTTGTTACAAATGTACTGATATATACACTGAACAAAAATAGAAATGCTAAATGCAACAATTTCAACAGCGTTACAGTTCATATAAGGAAATCAGTCAATTTAAATTAACTCATTAGGTCCTTATCTATGGATTTCACTTTGCTGGGAATACAGATATGCATCTGTTGGTCACAGATACCTTAAAATAAAAGATAGGGGCGTGGTATCAGAAAACCTGTCAATATCTGGTGTGACCACCATTTGCCTCATGCAGCGCAACAAATCTTGCATAGAGTTGATCATGCTGTTGGTTGTGGCCTGTGGAATCTTGCTGGATATTGGAGGGAACTGGAACACACTGTCATACATGTCAATCCAGAGAATCCCAAACATGCTCAATAGGTTATCTTAGGAAAGGAGAAATGCTCACTTACAGGGTTGTGAACAAATTTGTGCACACAATTTGAGAGATTAGCTTTTTGTGTGTATGAAACATTTCTGGGAACTTCTATTTCAGCTCATGAAACATGGGACCAACACTTTACATGTTGTGTTTATAGTTTTGTTCAGTGGATGTAGGACAAATGACATGCTGGCAACTTTTAGAAAAAAAACTCTTCATATCGGAGTTGTGCCTGTTGGTCACATGTGTATCTGCCCTCTCATTGGCTAGTATGGTCCCACCTGATCTTGCCTCCTTCCGACTGCGTTCCATTTTTGAGTATATTTATTTTCATTGATAAAGCGGCCACTAGAGAATCTGGTCAATATGATTGATCATCTGTGCCCTGGTATAATTCTATATTGCTGTGAAAGCACACAAATGTGTGATAACTTGGGATTTTGTCATATATTCAAAAATGTTGTCTAACGTTAGTACTAGTAGCTAGTAGCCTAGTCAAAGACGCATCAATGCAATATCGGCACACAGCATTTTGTTACTGACCAATGAGTCAAAAGTAAACCTTGAATTTGTAGGTTGAAAATATCCCTCTGCTGGCCAGGGTTGACCTATTTTAAGGAAATAATCACTATCATCTGGTGAAGTTATCTGCTGGGACCATCTACAATGTAGCATTCCATCATGTGCAAGTAAATCAACAATTTTAATTGGCTGATACGTATTTTGAGACAGAGAAACTGTTTAAATGTAAACTGTTTCTAATGTTTGCATGTATGGCCCCGGACTCTCTAGAACAGGGCTCTCCAACCCTGTTCCTAGAGGGCTATGCTCTTGTAGGTTTTAAATCCAACCCCAGTTGTAATTAACCTGATTCAGTTTATCTACCAACTAATTATTAGAATCAGGTGCGCTAGATTAGGGTTGGCACGAAAACCTATGAGCTGCTGGAACAGGGTTGGAGAGCCCTGCTCTAAAACTTTGTATTATTCTTTTTTAGGATTAGGTTGGTGGATCGCATTCAAACGTTTTACACTGCCATCTGCTGTACTGGTATGTGAGGCCATTCACAGCCTACCTACATTACATTCTTGATACGGTAATACAAAATTGGGAAAAAGTGTAATTGCCCAGCCAACCATTTGAAATCTAGAAAAAATAAACACCACCCCATCTAATTCTCTCTAATTCTCTCTACCATTCTCTCTTCACTGCTTCAGGCAAACAACACTTTCTGTACTACTCTAACCCTGGCAACCTCAACCTGCCTTTCTCTCACCGGACACCTCCAATCTCCAGCCCCATGGGCACCTCCACAGCTAACACATGCAACTTTCCCCACAATCCTACAAATTTCTTCATCTCATGCCCTCCTGCACAGTTATCACATATAGAAATCTCCCTGCTACACACTGCTGCAAACATGCCCATAAACTTGACACCTAAAACATCGTAATATTTTTGGAACAAAAGTTCTCACAGGATAACTTAAACTTCCTAATTTGACTTTGTTGGGCAAAGACTCTACATCAAAACTCAGCAGGACAGACAATGTCTTCTCCGTTTCTCCACGCTCTCCATCTGCACAAAACGGCGGTCGTCACAGACACTGGGAATGTTCAATTTCAACTGATCCTCAACATTTAGCTCCACCCTGTTAACACTCCTTTCAACGGTGCCATGCTCCGGAGAGCAAAGCAAGTTACATTTCTTGTACCTAATCGCGTGATCCAGAGCACCCGCTCCCTCTGGACTGAAGACACAATAAATCATCACTAGTCCACTCCAAGTTACTCTCACCAACTCAACAGTCCCCAACCTCTTCTCCACCCAACCTGACAACACATATGGATCAGCCAAAATGCAAGGATCCATTCTCTCCAGTCTACAAACCTCAATCCCACAATCATCCTTTTCATCCTCAGGATGTGGCCCAAACTTTTCCCCTTAATCTGCCATCTTCTCCTTCACCAGATCTTCCAGAAGGCTTGTTCAATCCCCCACTCCATATGTATTAATATGTTCCACTTTCTTCCTTCTTTCGTGAATCCTGTTCTGAAGTCCTGGAAGTGGAATCTGCTTTTGAACATTCTGAACATACCCATTTTATACTCTGGCTTGAACAATTAGTTAATTATATACACCTGCAACTGCCAACCTCAATTAAGTATTATTTAAACAATTAACCAAACAATTAACTGCATGAGGTGATACTGATTGAAAGCGCTATAATATCAAATCAAATTTTATTGGTCACATACTGTCACGTTCGTCGTAAGAAGGAGACCAAGGCGCACTGTGCGTAGAGTTCCTCATAGTTTAATAAATGAAACTCACCAAACAAAACAATAAAGCAGAAACGAAACGTGACCCAAATGGCGTGCTCACAGGCAACTAACCACAGACACCCAGTGGGAAAAGGCTGCCTAAATATGATCCCCAATCAGAGACAACGAATGACAGCTGCCTCTGATTGGGAACCATATCAGGCTAACATAGAAATACAAAAACATAGATATTCCCACCCGAGTCACACCCTGACCTAACCAAACAAAGAGAATAATAAGGGTCTCTAAGGTCAGGGCGGGACACATACACATGGTTATTAGATGTTATTGTGAGTGTAGCGAAATGCTTGTGCTTCCAGGTCAGACAGTGCAGCAATATCTAACATGTAATATCTAACAATTCCACAACAGATACCAAATACACACAAATCTAAGTAAAGGAATGGAATAAGAATATATAAATATATGGATGAGCAATGACAGAGCGGCACAGGCTAAGATGCAATGGATACTGTATTGTATATACAATATATACTGTATTGTATATGCAATACAGTATATACATATGGGAAGAGTAATGCAAGATATGTAAACATTATTAAAGTGGCATTTTTAATGTGACTAATGTCTGTAGGCAGTAGCCTCTCTGTGCTAGTGATGGCTGTTTAACAGTCTGATGGCCTTGAGATAGAAGCTGTTTTTCAGTCTCTCGGTCCCAGCTTTGATGCACCTGTACTGACCTCGCCTTCTGGATGGTAACGGGGTGAACAGGCAGTGGCTCATGTGGTTGTTGTCCTTGATTATCTTTTTGGCCTTCCTGTGACATCGGGTGCTGTAGGTGTCCTGGAGGGCAGGTAGTTTGCCCCCTGTGATGCGTTGTGCAGACCGCACCACTCTCTGGAGAGCCCTGCGGTTGTGGGCGGTGCAGTTGCCGTACCAGGCGGTGATACAGCCCGACAGGATGCTCTCAATTATGCATCTGTAAAAGTTTGTGGGTTTTAGGTGACAAGCCAAATTTCTTCAGCCTCCTCATTTGATTGTGAGGAATTCTAGGTCAGGTGAACAAAAGGACTTGAGTTCCTGTATGTTGTTACAATTACACCATGAGTCGTTAATCATGAATCATACACCCCCGCCCTCCTTCTTCCCAGAGAGATGTTTATTCCTGTCAGCGCGACGCATCGAGAATCCAGATGGCTTTAACGACTCCGACAGAATATCCCGAGAGAGCCATGGAAAGCAACCCTTGCCCTAATTTCGTCAACTGGACTGGACATTTGCGAGTAATATACTCAGAAGCGGTGGGTGGTGTGCACGCCTCCGAAGTCTGACCAGAAGACCGCTCCACCTACCTCTTCTCTAGCGGCGTTGTTTTGGGTCGGCCTCTGGGATCAGTTCAAATGCCCTGGGTGGTGCGGACAAAGGATCTGCTTTGGAAAAGTCGTATTCCTGGTCGAAGTGCTGGTAAGTTGACGTCTCTCTGATATCCAATAGTAATAACACTTAAAATGTTCTGGGCTAACAATGTAAGAAATAACACAGAAAAAAAAAAAATACTGCAGTTTCCCAAGGACTAGAGGTGAGGCGCCATCTTTAGCCACAATGGTGAATGACTGAAACACAAACAAAAAACAAACTCATTTCACTCTTGAATAAATACTTGCATAAACATTTAGAAGAGTCCAGTGTCTAAAGTGAAGGAGCCTCTCCTTCACACACAGTTTCGTTCACAGTGTTGAAGCAATCGAGAAAAACAGTAAAGAATGTGGTCTAACACGATATTGGTTCATTTCAGTTGGCATAGTAATGTGTTCAAAAGGTTCAGTAGTGCCAGTTTCCTATCCTAGGACTTCCCTCAGCTAAGAGTGTCAGGGAGGTGGAGCCCTAGAGCAGTTACCCTCAGGGCACTACAGTCATAATAAAAAGGCCAGCTCGTTGAGCACTTTTTGATACAGGTTTAGGGTGATTTACACTGATACTCCTCATCAGATACGGTAAGTTTGACTCTTCCTTCATTATAAACTAACCCACAAGATGTGAGAAATAAGAAGTAGCTGAGGAGACCCTAACAAGGTTATTTTGTTTCTTCCATTTAGCTCAGCATTGTTCCCTTCTAGGATTCGAAATGGCCAAGGTAAATATACAATTCCATCCTATTATCTTGCAAAGGCAAAAGTGTTGATTAATAAATTGAAAGAGGTGATTAAACGCTGCTACAAATAATTCTGGATAAAATAAGGTTAGTTGTATGGATGCTCAAAAGATGAACATTCTGCAATTGATAGTTTCAATATTTGAAGAGTATTTTCAAAGCGCTATACGCTCAAATGTATTACATTTGTGTTTTTTCACCAGAAATGATTGCTTATGGGTACCGTCGTGTGTGTGTGTGTGTGTGTGTGTGTGTGTGTGTGTGTGTGTGTGTGTGTGTGTGTGTGTGTGTGTGTGTGTGTGTGTGTGTGTAAAATATTACTGTTCTCAGATTTTGTATGCATAGTTTTTAGATATTTTTTTGCAAAGCACTATGTTTAGCTGGAATATAGTGTTTGTATACTGTATATTGACTGTGATAGCTTGATGAGACAACCACATATCTTTAAAAAAAAAAGTTTACCTTGAACTGAACATGAACTGTAAGTCGCTCTAGATAAGAGCATCTGTTAAATAACTAAAATGTAAAATGTAATTTTTTTACATACAGATCTCATATTAGTGTATTGATCATTTTTTTCAAAAAAAAATGCATATTGGTGTCACAAATGTATCATTTGTACAGTTATTTATTTAAAAACAATATTTGTAACTTTTGACTGTGTAAAACATAACATTACTACCTATTATCTGATAGTGAGGCAGAAGTTTACAGTAAATAAAAAAAACATGATTATTTGTCTCTCTGAAATTAAACCATCAAGTGATTTCAAACAAATGATTTCAAAAGATTTCAAAGAAATAAATGTCTGCCATTGAACACGTCATGATTTGATATTGAAAAAAAAACACAGCAATCTCTTTCATAAGTTCTTTACACAATAAAAGCTAATTTACCAACATTTCTGGAAATGGATATATAGCGTTTTGGAAATAAACTCTATTTGTTTATATCTCAACTGCTATAACATCCATAAATGCTCTTACTGCCATAATTGTAGGTTACAAAGATTACAGACCTATCAGGAGATTGGAAGAATGAGCTGGGGTCTCTGATGACTCTAAAGTTTGAGCCAAACAGTTCGGCCTTCAGCGGGACGTACAGATCATATGTGGGTGAGGTACATCCAAATGTCACTAAAGAACTCTATGAACCATTGGTGGGCTTCTACAACAACTTAAAGGAACCACAAATGCCAACCATCGCCTTCTGCATTTCATGGGGAAGTGTCGGTATGTGCCTGTCTTTACCATTTAAGAAAATAATTCTTTATTTTGAGATACAGAAGTCAAATTAGAAGTAAACTATTCTATTAATATCACTGTCAGCACCAATACTACTACAATTTAATAACAACAATGGGAGTAGCTGCTTGGCTGAATCCTCTGGACGCCTCTTCCCGATCGCTAAAAGACCGAACCTTCTGCGCTTTTGCGGGATTCTCCACTTTGCGCAAAAACGATTTACTTACCGCCCCGCTGCTTGATTGACATGTCAGAGCCTGCAGGGTGCTCTTTAATAAAGTTAGATCACATAATTATGTCAAGATCACATAATGATTCATTAGTATTCTACATAAAACCTAACCAAATATAATAGTACGAGATAATGTTTCTGTTAAGAAAAAAAAATCAAAAATTTCTCATGACATTTTAGGATGATTGTGCAAACGGTCACATTTTTCTCTCATGCCTCCAATATTGAACAGGGCGTGATACTAGGCAAAACATGGTAGGGTAGAGGTTAACACCATCTGCTCTAAAATTTGCTCACGAAAAAACACTGTACATAATTCAAGAAGATCTAAATGCATATTCCAATGAAACGGATTGAGATCAAATGGTTAGTATGCAGATACTGCATGGACGTTTCACTGGTAGAATGTGAAGAATTATCATTCACGATTAACAGTGAGAAACGTGATGGGTGAGCAGTAGCTGCGTAAAACAATGTGTGCATAAAGTAGATTATTAACATGTGCAGAGCGGTTGTATAGCTCCGGGGAAGAGGCATCCAGGGGAGTGGAATGGGGTGGTTCCACCAGACCGTGGTCGGGACGGTGCTCTAGGGTAATTCCCACATTTGGGGATCTTATCTGCCTAGCTAGTCTGGAATTCCACTGAAGTAGTTCACGTTTATTAAACTTGTACACCATGTGAGGTAGTTTGAATGACAATATAAAAGAGCGTTGCTCGCAGTTCCCCTACCTCTCCTCCACAGAACAATTGCATCAAAAACGAAAGTTAATTTACTATGTTACCCATAATGCACTTCAGTGTTTTATAGCTATACCCCTACTTTAGCAACAGCAGTCTGATTCCTTCTCTGTTATTCTCATCCTCTTTCCCTCGTTGCCCCTCACAGGGTCCTGTACCGCTTTCACAGGGCAGTATTTCAATGACAATGGCAAAGAGGTGATTAAAAGCACCTGGATCCTGCGGTCGTCAGAGCCATCTCTCGTTGACGACTGGGAGGGCACAAGGTGAGATGGTACCCTCAATGAATAACAGGATTATGTATTGTATGAATTCAATTAATGTATGATGTTTAGCTTGTGTGTCTAATCTATTGACCATTTGTATGTCTTTCTCGAATTTCTGAAGATTTCTTATCGTTCGTTCCGCTTGGTGTTCGCGATCGCCTTTTGACATGAAATTCCTATAATGTGCTTATTCCACAAAGTTGATTTCCCCCCTATTAGTCTGAGTAGGCAATGTGTATGAATTAATATTGTCCATGATTAATTGCACTGCATTTCATAACAAATCATGAATCTTATTTTGTCTCTTTGTGTCCTTAGAGTTGGAACTAACACATTCTGTAGGGTTGCTAAATAAGGAACAAAAGAAGAGGGACAAAAGAAGAAATACATGAAATGTGACAGCACTGAATTAAATCATTAAGGAATAAACATATTTTAACTGAATGCATGTGTCCAATCAATTTAATTATAAGGGCGATTCCAGCGTTTTGTACATTACATTTTAATGCAAAATCACAACTTCAATGTCTTGTGGAAAAGACAAATCAAATCAAAGTTTATTTGTCACGTGCACCGAATACAACAGGTGTAGACCTTACAGTGAAATGCTTACTTACAGGCCCTAACCAACTACAATTTTTAAGTAAAAAATTGGTATTAGGCGAACAATAGATAAGTAAAGAAATAAAAACAACAGTAAAAAGACAGTGAAAAATAACAGTAGCGAGACTATATACAGACACCAGTTAGTCAGGATAACTGAGGTAGTATGTACATGTAGATATGGTTAAAGTGACTATGCATATATGATAAACAGAGAGTAGCAGTAGTGTAAAAGAGGGGTTGGCAGGTGGTGGGTAGCCAATGTGCGGGGGCACCGGTTAGTAGGGCTAATTGAGGTAGTATGTACATGAATGTACAGTTAAAGTGACTATGCATATATGATAAACAGAGATTGGCAGCAGCGTAAAAGAGGGGTTGGGGGGGCACAATGCACACAAAATATAAATTGTACTTTGGATGTGTGTGTCTATAGTACCCTTGTGGGGAGTGTATAGCCAAAAAAAGCAGATTTTTGAATGTAACATGAAATGGACAAACTTTTGGTAGAAACTAAACATATACGCAAAAGTCTAAGTCTCAGGTCAAAACATGCAGAGCCATTTCGAAGTAAAGTCTTGGCTGAACACAACGATCATTTTGAAAAGATTGTCATTTCCATTATTCCTTTAGTGAGGAAAAATGGCCCTTGAGATACAGTACATTAGACCGCTGCGCTGCTCGGGAGCCCCTACTGGCTAAAAGTAAGTTGGTTCAGGCTAGTCCCCTTAGTTCCAGTTAAGGGAAATCTTAATACTACAGCATACAATGACATTCTAATATGATTTATGTTAGAGTGTACATGTAAAACGCAGGCCCCTTGTGGAAATTAGTTGAATTGATACATCACTTAGCCTGAATTCAAAAACTCTCCCATTCCCCTCCCGAACCACTTACTGTAGTCCGTTAATAGACTACAGAAACGGCATTAAACAGTTTTAATTACTGAAACGTACTTTTAGCCAATTACCTGTTAGTTACTGTAAAACAATGGTAAGAAATATTACAGTAAGAGCATTTGGTACCATAAAAACACTTCAGTATTATTGGTACCATACACTCTTAGAAATACTTTTTATAATATTTCCCAGCATGGTCTACTGCAGGTTTATTTATTGTTATTTATTTTCATATCTGTGTTTTTGCATTGCATTGATTGACTGATTGATCTTATGCTACACAGAGATGAATAACACATTTTTCGAAACTAATTTGAACCCGTTACTGAAATGGTTGTTCCAGATTAAATGGTTTAGGTCTCCTCACAATGTCCCTTACAGTCATTCTGAATGCAGGTTGCAGGCGAATGAAAATGTCAACTGTTGGATATCCTAACCACAGAGTTTCTAAACCCAGAGGACGCAACATCAAGACTTCCGGGACCACTTGCAAAGCAGACCAGGCCAGGGTTTGAGAAGTCAATGAGAGAAGTGAAAAATGATTCCTTGGTTGTTAATCTTCTAGAAATCTAAAGGCACAACCTAGATTCAAGCCAATGTCTTAAGTAGTTGAACATGTTATTACTCCAACCTTGTGAAATTAGTCTTTCAATTTGAACCAAGAAAGCTGCTAAAACGTTCAGTTTATATCTTAGACAAACACTGGCTGCTATAACTATCTAAGAAAAGCATGGCAATAGTTGAGGTGAATTACAATCAGAAACTCAGATTTCAGTCAGTAACATAGACCCAATGCTATTGAAATGATGAGTAAATCCCGCAAATAGCCCAATTACAATGGTATGTAGTCCTAACATCTTGGCACAATAATGACATAATTACCAGAAAATAGCCTTAAAGTTCGTTCAAGTGTTTCTTTGCAAAGATATTCACACGCGCAAAGGGGACTTATTCACAATCATAGCAGTCAAACAAATTAAATCAAATTAAAAGTTTTCAATTCCGTCAAAAAATACTATATCGAAGGGGTACATTTGATTTCACTTCTTTTGATTTCTATTGGAGAAGCATATACTGCCTATCATTCATACTCTTCTCTCTTTGTCCTAACTCTGGCTGAATTCCAATAGGAATTATGCTTCGTTCATAACCAAGGGGTAAAATCAACTGAAAGGCCCTCCAACTGGTAATTAGTAGTGGGAATCTCGCCTATCATCCTGAGCTCCCACATACTTATCTTTGACGTCACCTACTAAGGAAATGACCTCCATAACAGCATTTTAAGCAGTTAAATGCAGCAAAACATTATTTATTAAAAGCAAAATATATATAGTTTTTGAACACTATCAATTGTTTACAAGCATAACTGTACTTTTAGTTGATGGGTTACAGAGCTTGATGGCCATTCGCCAATTGGCGCTTCTAAACGAGTTCAAAGTACATGAATGCATACAACTGGTATTTACGGCTTCACAACTGGTAAATTCCCACCTCCCACGTAGTTACTGTCGTACAATTACAACATTGTGTTAATCACATTACTTTATATTAGAATGTATCCCTATGTTACTACATTCACACTGTTTTTCTTAGAAGCAACAAAATAGGGTTCTTAGAACTCTCATGTGCCTGTGTTAAGGCTGACACTAGATTTACGATGCTTTTAGGTGATAAACCTAACAAGCCACATTCCATTCATGTGAGGGAGACTGCTCGTTTTGGGGGCCAAACTCTGGTTTACTTACAATGAGAACAGTCTTCACAACAGATACTGTCTGCTGTGAACTATTAATTTATTTCATACAAATCCTAACCTTTTGACACATTCCACACATTTGCTGTTTGTCATGTTTTCAGAAGGATCGCACAAAAACGCACGAAATATGCTGAAATGCATTATGTACATATATGCACGAATTGAATGTGAGACTGTGTTGGTTGTTGCTATAAAGAGCTGTAACTCAGTTCTGCTCTGGCTGGGAGCGTCGGCTGAAAAGATACATCATTTCAAACACATTTAGATTAAGGGTTTATTTTTTATTTATTTAACAAGGTAAGCTAGTTGAGAACAAGTTCTAATTTACAACTGCGACCTGGCCAAGATAAAGCAAAGCAGTTCGACACATACAGAGTTACATTTACATTTTACATTTACGTCATTTAGCAGACGCTCTTATCCAGAGCGACTTACAAATTGGTGCATTCACCTTATGATATCCAGTGGAACAACCACTTTACAATAGTACATCTATATATTTTTTGGGGGGGGAGGGTAGGGGGTTGGAGGGTTAGAAGGATTACTTTATCCTATCCCAGGTATTCCTTAAAGAGGTGGGGTTTCAGGTGTCTCCGGAAGGTGGTGATTGACTCCGCTGTCCTGGCGTCGTGAGGGAGCTTGTTTCACCATTGGGGTGCCAGAACAGCGAACAGTTTTGACTGGGCTGAGCGGGAACTGTGCTTCCGCAGAGGTAGGGAGGCGAGCAGGCCAGAGGTGGATGAACGCAGTGCCCTTCTTTGGGTGTAGGGACTGATCAGAGCCTGAAGGTACGGAGGTGCCGTTCCCCTCACAGCTCCGTAGGCAAGCACCATGGTCTTGTAGCAGAAGCGAGCTTCAACTGGAAGCCAGTGGTGTGCGGAGGAGCGGGGTGACGTGAGAGAACTTGAGAAGGTTGAACACCAGACGGGCTGCGGCGTTCTGGATGACTTGTAGGGGTTTAATGGCACAGGCAGGGAGCCCCGCCATCAGCGAGTTGCAGTAATCCAGACGGGAGATGACAAGTGCCTGGATTAGGACCTGCGCCGCTTCCTGTGTAAGGCAGGGTCGTACTCTGCGGATGTTGTATAGCATGAACCTACAGGATCGGGTCACCGCCTTGATGTTAGCGGAGAACGACAGGGTGTTGTCCAGGGTCACGCCAAGGTTCTTAGCACTCTGGGAGGAGGACACAATGGAGTTGTCAACCGTGATAGCGAGATCGTGGATCGGGCAGTCCTTCCCCGGGAGGAAGACCAGCTCCGTCTTGCTGAGGTTCAGCTTGAGGTGGTGATCCGTCATCCACACTGATATGTCTGCCAGACATGCAGAAATGCGATTCGACACCTGGTTATCAGAAGGGGGAAAGGAGAAGATTAATTGTGTCGTCTGCGTAGCAATGATAGGAGAGACCATGTGAGGATATGGCAGAGCCAAGTGACTTGGTGTATAGCGAGAATAGGAGAGGGCCTAGAACTGAGCCCTGGGGGACACCAGTGGTGAGAGCACGTGGTGCGGAGACGGATTCTCGCCACGCCACCTGGTAGGAGCGACCTGTCAGGTAGAACGCAATCCAAGAGTGAGCCGCGCCGGAGATGCCCAACTCGGAGAGGGTGGAGAGGAGGATCTGATGGTTCACAGTATCAAAGGCAGCAGATAGGTCTAGAAGGATGAGAGCAGAGGAGAGAGAGTTAGCTTTAGCAGTGCGGAGAGCCTCCGTGACACAGAGAAGAGCAGTCTCAGTTGAATGACCAGTCTTGAAACCTGACTGATTTGGATGAAGAAGGTCATTCTGAGAGAGATAGCAAGAGAGCTGGCCAAGGACGGCACGCTCAAGAATTTTGGAGAGAAAAGAAAGAAGGGATACTGGTCTGTAGTTGTTGATAGCGGAGGGATCGAGTGTAGGTTTTTTG
The DNA here is from genome assembly GCF_901001165.1 of Salmo trutta. Taxonomy (NCBI): domain Eukaryota; kingdom Metazoa; phylum Chordata; class Actinopteri; order Salmoniformes; family Salmonidae; genus Salmo; species Salmo trutta. Next base: position 20,024,977 of record NC_042996.1, on the reverse strand, counting down.
AGAAGGGGTGCAACTCTCGCTCTCTTGAAGATGGAAGGGACGTAGCCAGCGGTCAAGGATGAGTTGATGAGCGAGGTGAGGTAAGGGAGAAGGTCTCCGGAAATGGTCTTGAGAAGAGAGGAGGGGATAGGGTCAAGCGGGCAGGTTGTTGGGTGGCCGGCCGTCACAAGTCGCAAGATTTCATCTGGAGAGAGAGGGGAGAAAGAGGTCAAAGCATAGGGACCAGCGGTGTCGTTTGACTTAAACGAGGATCGGATGTCGTCAACCTTCTTTTCAAAATGGTTGACAAAGTCATCCGCCGAGAGGGAGGAGGGGGGGAGGGGGAGGAGAAGGTGGCAAAGAGCTTCCTAGGGTTAGAGGCAGATGCTTGGAATTTAGAGTGGTAGAAAGTGGCTTTAGCAGCAGAAACAGAGGAAGAAAATGTGGAGAGAAGGGAGTGAAAAGATGCCAGGTATGCAGGGAGGCTAGTTTTCCTCCATTTCCGCTCGGCTGCCCGGAGCCCTGTTCTGTGAGCTCGCAATGAGTCGTCAAGCCACGGAGCAGGATGGGAGGACCGAGCCGGCCGGGAGGATAGGGGACATAGAAAGTCAAAGGATGCAGAAAGGGAGGAGAGGAGGGTTGAGGAGGCAGAATCAGGAGATTGGTTGGAGAAGGATTGAGCAGAGGGAAGGGATGATAGGATGGAAGAGGAGAGAGTAGCAGGAGAGAGAGAGCGAAGGTTGCGGCGGCGCAATACCATCTGAGCAGGGGCAGAGTGAGTAGTGTTGGAGGAGAGCGAGAGGGAAAAGGATACAAGGTAGTGGTCGGAGACTTGGAGGGGAGTTGCAGTGAGATTAGTAGAAGAACAGCATCTAGTAAAGATGAGGTCAAGCGTATTGCCTGCCTTGTGAGTAGGGGGGACGGTGAGAGGGTGAGGTCAAAAGAGGAGAGGAGTGGAAAGAAGGAGGCAGAGAGAAATGAGTCAAAGGTAGACGTAGGGAGGTTAAAGTCACCCAGAATTGTGAGGGGTGAGCCATCCTCAGGAAAGGAACTTATCAAGGCGTCAAGCTCATTGATGAACTCTCCAAGGGAACCTGGAGGGCGATAAATGATAAGGATGTTAAGCTTGAATGGGCTAGTGACTGTGACAGCATGGAATTCAGAGGAGATAGACAGATGGGTCAGGGGAGAAAGAGAGAATGTCCACTTGGGAGAGATGAGGATTCCAGTGCCACCACCCCGCTGACCAGATGCTCTCGGGGTATGCGAGAACACGTGGTCAGACGAGGAGAGAGCAGTAGGAGTAGCAGTGTTTTTTGTGGTAATCCATGTGTCCGTCAGCGCCAAGAAGTCGAGGGACTGGAGGGTAGCATAGGCTGAGATGAACTCTGCCTTGTTGGCCGCAGACCGGCAGTTCCAGAGGCTGCCGGAGACCTGGAACTCCACGTGGGTCGTGCGCGCTGGGACCACCAGGTTAGAGTGGCAGCGGCCATGCGGTGCGAAGCGTTTGTGTGGCCTGTGCAGAGAGGAGAGAACAGGGATAGACAGACACATAGTTGACAGGCTACAGGAGAGGCTACGCTAATGCAAAGGAGATTGGAATGAAAATTAACTAAACAACTGGGGAAGCGAGAGAGCAGGGCCTCCCTCACTAACCATTCACTGAAACACTCAAATATAACTTTTCCAACTTCCACTTTAGAAATTATAATTGATGTAAACTACAGTGGTTCAAACTTAGTTTATTCAGCTAGATAACTTGGTACAGTATTCTTCCGTGAAACCCACCCAGTGCACCGTATCCTATGACGCCGTAGCTAACTAGCATCCAATGACACATGGTTAGCACCAATACTCGGTTACAACAAACTACCAATGGATCATTCGTGTCCGTGTCTAGTTCCTTTCATAACGCAGAAGTAATTAAACGTTGGCTAGTGTTATAAATATATTTGATAAGCTGGTCTATTGCGCAACACTTATCTGCTGATACAAAAGACACATTCTGTGTTGTACTGATACTAGCTATACACGCACACCTAGAAACAGATTGGCCGAATTAGACCTTACACAGCACTGATAAAATAGGAAATGACCTGATCACAGGGGTCAACGTCCAGTCTCGCAATAATATCTTGTGACTACAGAGATACACAGACAAGGACTCAGCACAAAGTACACACACACACACAAACCCATCCCAGAGGGCTGGGTCAGCGGAACAAAGAACACACTCATGGACCAATGGGGAGGCGATCCCGACCCGAGACCAGATCGTCACTCCACTCATCGACCAGTCAGGAGGACGAATCTACAAGACTCAACATACGTCATTACATTACAATCATGTTGTATAAAACAGATGCACAATATGTTTACGGGGCTTGCTTCCGCTAGTTCCCTAAGAACTGAAAGAACGAGCCCGTGCACGTTTTGCCAAATATCTTTGTCTCTTAATAAAGCTGCCTTACGATAATTGAATCCACCCGGTCCAGCGTCTTGACTTGGTCTCCTTCTCAAGTAACTGTTCATCAACACTAGCTAACACAAAGTCAGTCCTGCTAGCTACACAAGTGGACTACACAACTCGAAAGTTCAGAAAGTTAAGCTTACGTTGCAAAAATCTTATTGACTAAAAATGATACAGTACTGCTAGCTGGTAGAGTTGGCTAGCTAGCAGTGGCTGCGTTTACCTTTATCTTACACATGGAATAAACAAACAGTCAATAATACAGTAGAAAAAGTCTATATACAGTGTGTGCAAATGAGGTAGGGTAAGGCAATAAATAGGCCATGGTGGCGAAGTAATTACAATATAGCAATTAAACACTGGAATGGTAGATGTGCAGAAGATGAATGTGCAAGTAGAGGTACTGGGGTGCAAAGGAGCAAGATAAATAAATAAATACAGTATGGGGATGAGGTAGTTGGATGGGCTATTTACAGATGGGCTATGTGTGCAGTGGGTGAGACTGGGGTGAGACTGATTTCTTTCAATAATTGAACTTGAATGTGCACAGAATTAATATTACTAATTAAACATAAATTGAAATTGTTACTGTTGAGTGGACAGTTAGGCGAAAGTGTTGAGTGGGCAAGAAGAAATGTCACGTAGCTAATGATATATTTTTTTCTTGAAAGACATGTTACCCTTATCCTAGGTTGTGGGGTAGGTTTGGAAACGAGAAGTATAGTTGCTTATTTACCTAGGTAAGAGGTAGGCAGTTAGGCAAAAAGGGTATTCATTGTCTTTAAATTATTCCTACTCCACGTAGGTTTGGAAAAGATAAATAAGTATCTTATTATAAACCCTAGGAATGTAGGCAATCTTCAATTGAAGTCTGAGAAATCCTGTTTGAAGAACAGGTCGCGGGTACTGGTGTGTTTGTATGACGTCTAGACATTGTATTTCGGCCAGTTTTTTAGTGTGTGGTCGGTCATTGTATCTTGGTGGGCCAGATTCCTGCAGGTTTCCCAAATTTGGAAACCTTAGAGGAGACTTATGACTATGGTAAAATTGGTTATAGTAAAATGTTAATTCCAAATCTGGGCCCGTTATAGAAGAAAATATTCCTACAGGTTATACAAACATTGATTAAGTGTGTTTGGGAATAACGTGTGAATGTGATATGAGAGCTGGGTGAATGTGGAAATAAATCTTCATCTGGAGTTTGGATAATAACATATAGAAATATGTATAATAAGATGATTGAAATTTGGATAATAAGCTTTGATATAAAGTTATTTTGGGGTTCCGTCCATCACTGCCCACCATAGAATATTACGGGATGGTATTGAGAGCGGGATGTTATTTTAGACGGTAGTGGCAAATCTATAATTTCTGGAAGTCTAGAGAACCGTTGAAGATACGTTAGGAGCATTATTCCTATGACCCGCCGGGCAGCGTCCAGAAAACAAACGTTTTTTCTTTGGTTCCGCTGGGAGTATGTTTGAAAAGCTGCTTTGTGGCAATGGAGAGTCGTATAAATATACGGTTTCTATATGGATTCTATAAAGATATGAAAATATTATGAATTGTATGTGTGCACAATTGATTACTAGAGAGTTGATAAAGTAATAATATAATATACCAATTTGCGCACCCATACATACACACTAAAAAATATTGTGCCCCTTTAACTTACATTTTTTTGGTAACTATTTGCATCAGCCTTTTAAGTAGGAGGATCATTTAAGTATAATATACTTCGCTTTTAGTGCATTACAAACTCAAATATATTAAGTGCAAACAACTAACAGGATCTCAAAGATTCCTTTCATTCAACTTAATTTTATCAGGTTCAGAACAGTTATTTTTTAGTTTGACCTGCTTAAGTCATTCAAGTCCCAGAACTAATGTTAAGTTTCATATACTTAATGTAATCAGTTACAGAACTAATATTATAAGTTTAATTTGCTGAATTTACTCATTATCGTAATTGATATTCTATGTTTAATCTACAAATGTTTTTGCTCAGTTACTTATGGTACTCAGGTTAGTAAAATGTATTTAAATTGGGTTCCTACTACTCAAATATATACTCACAACTATACTTAAAAAGCTGATGCAAATAGTTACCTCAATGTACTTGGGATAATTTACAAAAAATACTATTTCTATACAAGGGAATATGCAAAAAGAAACAACAGTGTTCAACTTCAAACTTCAACACCTTTATTTTGAATAAAGGTTTTCTTGAAACTTCAATCTCAAATTGCCCCTTAAACCCTACTCCTTAAGCATTTGTGGAGAGCTCATTATTTTGTCATCTGTAATCATTCTGGGTATAACTCCACCTTGCCTCTTTAGGTAAAGTTACATCCAGATAGCTTGCACCTGACCACAAATAATCTCAGAAATCCACTAGTGCACATGAAGTAAATTTTTAAACAAAGCTGTTTTTTTAACCAGGAATTGACAATGTCTCTTATGACTTCACCTGAAAAAGAGCATAATGTAAACTGTAGCTCCTATAACACCTAGCAACTAGCTTGTCAGCTTACTGAGTAGGGTTTAGACCACACTTTGAGAGTTCTTATAGATATCTTTAGATATCTCTGAAAACAAGTAACTTCATCTTTAGAGCTTGGACCCATGGGGACATCCTGAGATCATCAAGTTCCAAGAATACTTTTTGGAACACCTCAAAGGTATATTTCAGTTCTTTGGGGTACCTTAGATTTAAGCCAAAAATGAGGCCCAAAAGCAAGGTACATGACTGTAACACTGCGAATACCAGCCAGGACCTCTACTCCTTCGATGCAGATCCCATGCTCTATATTCTGGTGCAGATCCTTCACAGTGAACACCTTCGTCACATGCTGAATGAGGTCCTCTCGGATCATGGTGTCCTCAGCATCCTGAGTGAAAAAATTAAGAAATAACAGACTAGGGTATTACATTAACTGTGCAACTTGAGGAGGAGAGGGAAACAAATGAAGATACCTCTTTTAGAGATAAATAAGGATACAAAATAAAAACCTTTACCTTGTATTCTGTAATAATGTCTTCAACCCTCTCGCCGAGGTATATGATCAGGCCACGGATCACACTGTCTCTTCTTTCCTGGATGGTGTTGCACTGTAATATGATGTTATACAAATAATTGCATTTAATACATTCAGTATAACCTATATACTATTGTGAAGGTGTTACTGTGCATACCCCGTACAGAACTTCAAAGATTTTCTGCATTCCCACCTTTACAGCACTTCTTTTTGACTTAAACAAGTCCAATAGTTTGTGTATATTCGTCCAGCTTCTGGATAAAGGTGGACTCAAGAGCAACAGTTCTTCTTCTGAACTCTTCCTTAATCTGAGTGAGAGCGAGAGAGGAGAGGAAACATCTTCTGAACAGATAAGGACAAAATATGATCTGAGAGCCAGAATGCTATTGGGAAACCCCTCCCAAAGCATGTGCAGAGTGAGAATGTTCAGACTACTCTTTAATGCATATATAATTGTAGATTAGAATATTTAAATTAATATTTTTTGTTTTACCTACATTGACTATTTTCATTCAGCTTTATTTTGTACCTGGGTGGGCTCAAACAGGGCTGGCCATCTTTCTTTGAAGTCCTTCACAGGAAGGGCCTGAACGACATCTTGTCTTCGATATGAGAAAGTCTTTGCCATTTTGGCACTCACAATGTTGTGGTTGTCACGTATTTGTACGCGAATGCAGCAAAACTGGAGATCTTACATTGCATGTGCCGCCTGACCCCTACGGAATTAAGATAAAATCAATTCGTTTTTTGTGTATACATAAGCTTTAACATATTATTACTTGTGTAACCTTCATTTAACTAGGCAAGTCAGTTAAGAACAAATTCTTATTTACAATGACAGCCTATGGGGGAACAGTGGGTTAACTGCCTTGTTGCCAGAACGACAGATGTTTTACCTTGTCAGCTCAGGGATTCGATCCAACAATCTTTTGGTTACTGGCCCAACGCTCTAACCACTAGGCTACCTGCTGCCCCCATATGCTCATTCACACATTGTCAATACCTGCCTGGGCGACAACACATTGAGTAAAACACTAATAGGGCCCTATGAAATTATTGTTATTTTCCCCCCCAAATGTTTTATTTTCTGGAATTCCGTGTTAACTTTTTGTTGCCTAACATGTTCAATCCATGTGGTTGATTTAAAAATATAGTATATATCTAATACCTATTATTCACACTAATGTTGGGTTACTGTAATAAAAATTTTTTTTTAAATAAATATATATGTTTTTGTTTTTTTGTCAATTATATTTCACCTTTATTTAACCAGGTAGGCTAGTTGAGAACAAGTTCTCATTTACAACTGCGACCTGGCCAAGATAAAGCAAAGCAGTTCGACAAAAACAACAACACAGAGTTACACATGGAATAAACAAGCGTACAGTCAATAACACAATATAAAAAAAGAAAGTCTATATACAGTGTGTGCAAATGGCGTGAGGAGGTAAGGCAATAAATAGGCCATAGTAGCGAAGTAATTACAGTTTAGCAAATTAACACTGGAGTGATAGATGTGCAGATGATGATGTGCAAGTAGAAATACTGGTGTTCAAAATTGCAGAAAAGTAAATAAAAACAATATGGGGATGAGGTAGGTAGATTGGATGGGCTATTTACAGATGGGCTATGTACAGCTGCAGCGATCGGTTAGCTGCTCTGATAGCTGATGTTTAAAGTTAGTGAGGGAAATATAAGTCTCCAATATCCTGTCCGAGGGGTACCTGATTCTGTCTGAGTTTTCCGCAGAGCGGAGATCATGTGGCCCTACAAGCCCTTATGTGAGTTACAATGAAAACACAGACATTTGAATATATTGACATACCTTGTCAATGTATTCTGGAAAATATGGTATGTCCACGTCTGAATACGTGAATACCTAAAGAAGAGAAGTTGTATTAAAATCTATGACAATGTCAGGAAAATAACACTCAAATGACTTCAGCTTTAGATAGCTAGCTAAAAAACGAAAATCCATGCTGACTTGGAAGAGCTGCTTGTTATCTATCTTACTAGCCAGCCAATTATTTCATTTAGCTAGTTTGGCTGTTAGATATTGACTAGATAACTACTGCACAATGTCAACGTTTGCAGTGCTGCCTTGAACATGTTGTGAATAGTGAACAACAACAAGGTTTCTGCAATGACAGGTGTAGTTCGATAGCTAGGTGTAGTTAGCTAGCTAGCTACGTATTGTTCCTACCCGTCTCTTCCTGGGTAGCTTGCCTAGCAGGCAAACATTACCTTGCAGGGGCACATGTGTTCAGTTCTACTGTTATGTTTGCTGAAAATGCATTTTTTGGTAATATAAAACTTACACAAAAATGACAAAAGTTATAAACAGCGCTGAGGTGAGTAAAATGCACTGCTAACTTACTAGCTAGTACCATGCTCACCACTAGCTAACTATACAGACATCATGGCCGTTAACTAGCTAGCTTATCAATGTGCAAATATATAACTTACTCTGGCAATATAGCTAGCTAAAGGCTTTTCGTACTTGAAGAATATTATTTAACAAATATTTTTTGACATTTCATTGAAAATATGTGTAGAGATCCAAACTACATTCCAAGTTATAATTTGGTCCTTACCTGCCGCATGGCCATTCCAGAGGAGAAAGATCAAGATGACATCCAATGTTCCAAGCACAATTGACGTTCATAACTAGATCTAGAATGTCAGTCCAACACAATAATGATCATTTGAATATCATATTTTTAAGTTGTTGGTTGTTACTTAGAAATATTCGTTCAAATTTAGCAGCATATTACCTTGGATTTTTATTTGCAAATGCCAGTCTTTTTCAACACATATACATGAAGTACTATATTCAAAAATGTAAGTAAAACCAGAAACCTATTATTTTACTTAAAATCATTGATTTTCTTTTGCAATATTTTCTAAGCCCAAGAGTCATTTTTTTTACAGTGCATGGTAAAGGGGTGTACTAAGTATTCTGAGATGTTCAGAGTGGTCCGTTTATGGATCATTTGTTAAAGTTAAGGTTCAGCATTACATGACTGGGTAATAGTCTCAGAAAATAGTTGACATATGTCCATTTTTGGTCAAGCATGGGAAATTGACTTACCTCAAACCAATGACACTATAAACGCTTATGGGATTTTCTCCGTCTGGGTACTGCCCATAAGGACCGACATTTTTATTAGATTTTTTACGCAGTATGAGAGAAGATGCCGAATAAACGTTTTTTTCATACAGTTACAGCGAATTAAGATGGAATCTCGACGTAATTTATAACGTAGTACAAAGCCTAACTTGTGTTTTTTTCATCAAACGAATTATCATTGCGGAGTTAATGTGATATAGTAAAGTAATTTAAATATGTCGCATGAGCAAACATAATCCGCTTTTATTAAAAGGCGCTAGATCTGGTTTTACGTCAAAAGTTGTTGATTTAATTTGTTTGACTGCTATGATTGTGAATAAATCCCCTTTGCGCGTGTGAATATCTTTGCAAAGAAACACTTGAACGAACTTTAAGGCTATTTTCTGGTAATTGTGTCATTATTGTGCCAAGATGTTAGGACTACATACCATTGTAATTGGGCTATTTGCGGGATTTACTTATTTCAATAGCATTGGGATTATGTTACTGACTGAAATCTGAGTTTCTGATTGTAATTCACCTCAACTATTGCCATGCTTTTCTTAGATTAGATAGTTATAGCAGCCAGTGTTTGTTTAAGATATAAACTGAACGTTTTAGCAGCTTGCTTGGTTCAAATTGAAAGACTAATTTATTCATCATGAATGGAGGACCCTACTGAGAAAGGTGTTGTAATTTAAATCACTGAATCATGAACTGAATATATCCCTGTCAACAATTGCAAGTGAGCTTTATTACCTGTTGTCTACTCAGAAGGGACTGTTACCTATATCTAATGCGTTCTAATAATAGCAGATAGGTCATTGCGATAGAGCTGTGACCATGATCATAATTGTTAACTAAACATGGGTATTAATTATCGCATGATAAAACTAGGCTATAATCGAAGTTGCGTGTAGTAAGCGGCTGTGGTATTGTGCCCACCGAGATGTGTTTTTCATTAGGGATTGACTGATGTATTTTATAAATTCGGCGTATTACATGTTCATTTTAAATCTCTGAACACCGTTGAGAGAAGCGCAGAAATAACCATCATGGAAGAGGTAAACTATAGCAAAGCCATAGAGGCACTAAAAGAAGCACATGAGCATTACACCAATTCGGGTCGAATAGGGGTAAAACAAATTTAGTCATGAATAAAATTCGGTAGCATTTCCCTGCTGACAGGTAAATTCAGATCTAATAGAGAATTCAGGGATGCACAATGACATAAGAAGAATCATTAATACACCAGCATATTGGTGTTCGCGTTCTATCAGCGTAACCGCACTAACCATACTATTTGTGAAATAATTTGAGTATGTAGTATACTTATTGGTCTTAAGACACATTCTTTGTTTTAACTAATTATGACAAGTGTTAAGAACATTTTGAGCAATGTTATAAAGTAATGACTTTTCAAATAAAATTGCGGTATACGTAACTTGCTAGTATATTAACTATGTGGCCCGATTCAGGAAACTAGGCGTGTGTCGCAAGTCACGACTTCACAGGAGGGCTGTTTGAACATAAAAAGAATATTATTTTTATCAAAATGCATTTTTTGGCAGAAATATCTTCTCGAACATGTGAACTTTTATGTGCTTTAATATCAAACTTGTATGCCATCTGTAAACACGAATACAATTGTTAAATTATGAGCCTAGTTGGTTTAGCCACAGCAAAAGCAAGCAACCTTCCAGCTAGCAACCTGCCATGATTGGCTGAGATAATGAGTGGGCTGGACATGCCGAGAGGTGAGTTTGGATTGGTCTGCCATGTAGCACTCGTCTGTCAATTGGAGCTGGTCAGTATGTCTAGGTAATCCTGTCAAATGCGGCTTTTTTATTTTATTTTTATGTATCGTGTACTGTTAGCTAGCTAACGTTATGTGCTCTCCACTTTCTGGAGGACTGAGTTTTGAAATCAGTGGAATTCGAGTATGATAGCTAAGGAGATGGAGATAACACCAGTCTGGATTACAACGTCAAACTAAGGGCAACCATGCATGGCATCAGACAGGAGACGCTTCCAACCATAATGTATACTGGTAAAATAGTCTAGCTAGCAACATTTTCAGATATTACACGTTTCTAATTTTGACAGAAAGTGGTTTCATTTCAAGTGTACTGTTAGCTTGCTGGGTCGCTAGCTAACGTTGTGTATGATCTTATTCATATCTCAGACTCATTTTCTTGACTAGTTATAGCCATAGAACCTGGTTGGTTAGTTACCTGCAGATTCATGCAGGGTAGTACTGTCATGAGTTGTGATTATGGTCCATTGTTTAGCTAGCTAGCTACATGTCTTAACAAAAGACTCTATTCTTAGTGTGCCAGAGCGCATAATAACTGATGAATTTTTGAACGCTCAACACCTGTTGAATTTGTCCGGTGTCAGTAAACATCGGCAACAAAGCATATTTCAATTGTTGCCAGCTGCACAGTTACAGTCACCAACACTCTGGATAACATGAAAACTGCCTAACCAGCTCTGCTAGGGGGAGTCAAATGGTCAGAGGGGGGTGTTCTCTCATGTGTCTGGAAGTAGGTAGCCAATGTTAGCCAGTTAGCTTGGGTGCTTGTCTGTCGTTGTGAGGTCAGAGCTTTCGGAACAACCCTACTTATTGGCCAGAGTCCAGTGTGCGCTCTGAATTCACAAACGGACAATCTGACAGTGGAGAACACACGGATCAACCCTTATAGAGATGGGTGGAGCTGAGACGTAAGAGAACAATGCTGAACGGGTGTAGACAGACCTCCAATAATAGTACCAATAATAGTGTAATGACCTGACTAGATCATGAAGGAACAATTGTCCAGACAGAGGATGGAGTTAACGAATGGACGGTTTATTAACACAACTTAACACAGGCTACTGTTTGGCCGTAGCCCACGCCAAATAAATGAAAGGTACCCTACAAACGAACCGTGACCTTCTCTTATGAAGCCCAGACGTAAGAGAGGGATGGCTAAACCCGGTCTTAACTTCCAATGCTCCATCCCCCTGCCCAACCCCCCTTCACGCCACTCCGCCAACCACCAGGCTGCCCGGTATCAGAACATTCCAGGCATTCCCGTGATTGGCAGATAGCAAGTTGATTGGCATGACCCCGCGAACACTGGTAAGTACGACACAACCCACTAATAGCCTAACACATAACCCACAACTGTCTGTGCGGGTCGCTACAATAGTACCAAAACATTGAAAAACTGTTTTCTCAAACGTGAGTTTACAAGTTGATCAACTTTCAAAGCAGAAATACTTTCGCATTGTTTCCTCAAATGCAGTGTATGATATACCATTTTGTAGCTCTGGGTCTCTACTTTTATCCAATGTAAAAAAAATAAAAAATAAAAAACAGAAATTCAAATGTTGCTACATAAGACCGAATCCAGGTGGTTAGTCACATATGCTATCCAACTACCCAACGTTTGTTGACTTGATTATTCACGTCATTCTTAGCTTACCTAAATTGTGTAGTCGTTGTCCGTTCTCAATGGACATTGTTAAATGGGGTGCTTGGTAAATGAACTCTGATTTATTTGTTCAGATTTCAGAGCACTCTTGGCTGAATGTTCCAGAGCGCAGAATAACGGATGAATTTACGAACGATAAACGGCCATTGAATGTGGCCGGTGTCAGTAAGCGTTAGGGGAAAATAACAATTTAAATTATTGACAGCAGCACAGTTAGTCACCAACGATTTGAATAACATGAAAAAAGCCTATTCAGCTTGGCGAGGTGAGTAGAATGGTCTGAGTGATGATGTGTTCTCTTGTTTATGTCTGGAAGTAGCTAGCAAGCTAGCCAACTGTAGCCAGTTAGCTTGGGTGCTTAACCCTGCTCCTTGGCCTATTTTGGGGTTGAATAATCATTGTGAGAATCAAGGACAGTGGAGATTAGGTACCATATTAAAATTGACATTATATATGGGCGAGAGCACGAATGATGTTTACAAATAGTCAAACTTTGCATCACTCCGCATTTAAACAATCGCTAAAGGGTGTACATTTGAGGGTCCTGTGTTGATGCAATATGTAGTGAATTTGTTATTGGGTAAAAAAAAAAGACGAAGAAACTCATATGCCGAACATCACCACATTAGTAAACTATTTGGTAGAGCAGGGCCACAAGGCATCATATGGGAAAGTACAACCAGCGAAACAAGGGATAACATGGTAATTAAAGTGGCCTCCCTGTGAACAGAAGTTACAATTATTCTGATACATTTTTATTTAATTTTTATTGTTCACCTGGTAACATAACGTTAGACGAAAAGACAGAGGTATAGTAGAGGACTTCTTGAGTTTAAGAAAACAGAGATGTAGAGTAGTTTATTATTTTTATTTTACTAGGGAAGTCCGTTAAGAACAAATTCTAATTTATATTGACGGCCTAGGAACAGTGCCTTGTTCAGGGGCAGAAAAGAGCTAAAAGATGAATCAATTCAATGGCCTTGTTGTCAGTCTCTTTGTCAACATGAATTTTAAAATCGCCCAACACAATGATTTTATCATAGTCCAAGGACAATAGACAAAAGTTCAGAGAAATCAGTAAAGAAAGTAGGGCAGTGCTTTTTGGTGGCCACCAGTGCTGGCTATAACCCTGTATAGCCAGCACTGGGGGCTGACATTTAAACAGTATATCATGATACATGAAATGTTCTTACAGCTGAGTGCATTAGTAAAATGCCCACCCTTTTCCCTTTGTTTTATAGAGTATGAAAAGCTGTAGTCCGGGGGGAGGCTTCGACAAGAGAGGCGCTACAGTCTGAAGACAGCCATGTTTCAGTGAGAAACAAACATTGCGCTCTGTAACGAGGTCATTCCCAAGAAAGGTTTTATTAGTGATTGCGCTAACATTTAAAAGCACCATAATGACTTAGTGCGGGCCACTCTGCTCCTGGGGCATCTGCTTCCAGGTAACCAATGGAATAACAACCAAATGATTAATATTACAACCACGTTTTCTGATAGTCTCCAATCTATCAGAATGGTAGGATATAACAGTCGTATAAACTCACTAGCAGGCGGAGTTAGAGGAACATTCTTCGGTATATATAGTGTATGTGGACACCCCTTGAAATGAGTGGAATCTGCTATTTCAGCCACATCCGTTGCTGACAGGTGTATAAAATCGAGCACATAGCCATGCAATCTCAATAGACAAACATTGGCAGTAAAATGGCCTTACTGAAGAGCTCAGTGACTTTCAAAGTTGCACCATCATAGGATGCCACCTTTCCAACAAGTCCGTTTGTCACATTTTTTATGCTAATTTTACAAAAGAGGAATTTGTATGCAAAACAAATGACTATGTGAATGAATGTTGCCGTCAACTATCTAAAGGTGACTATCGCAAACTGCATTATGTCCCTATCCTATAATTCCACCATAATATCTCATCCACAGTGGAAAGCTGTTTGGAATCAGGACAAATCACCAAAAAATAATTTGTGTGAAATTTCCCAAGATACCAACTTTCTATACAGTCGCTAAATTACACAAACAAGTGTCTCCTCCTCCAGGTAGACCCATTGTAGCAGCAATCGACTCTGTGACATCCAACATTTTCTAAATTTGTGGATTACCACATTAAACCAATGGTTGAGAATCTCCCATTTTATGTCAGACACTAGTCACATGATCTCATTGATAGAGGGCTTAGGAAGGATACCAGAGGGTACCCTGCTGGCCACTTTTGATGTGGAGAGCTTGTACACTAACATACCACACACTGGAGGCTTGCAGGCGCTACAACACTTCCTTCAGCAGAGAGACTCTACCCTTGCTACATCCAATGATTGCATCTCACAACTTACTGAACTGGTATTATCCAATAACTACTTTGTCTTTGAGTCAGACTTTTTCCTTCAAATTCGGGGTGTAGCCATGGGCTCCCCTTTTCCCCTCAACTATGCAAACCTGTATGTGGGACAATTTCAGGAAGCGCTCATGTACAAAACAGAGACACACCCCCTACTTTCTAAAATACTCCTATGGAAGACATACATAGATGATGTCTTTGTTCTCTGGGAAGGAAGTCAGCAGGAACTAAATGAATTCCAAACTCTACTAAACGAGAGCTCTGAATACCTCAAATTCACCATGCAGACTGATGAGAGAGAAATAAACTACCTGGACCTATGGATCATCAAAGAGAATGATGCATTACACACATACTTATACACAAAACCCACAGACTGCAATACCTTGCTATGTGTGGATAGTATGCATCCCCTTCCCCTCAAGAATGGTCTACCATATAGCCAGGAATTACTAAAAACTCAACCAAAGAAGAAAAACAACGCAACTGTCTTTTGCACTAAGTACACCAAGGGTTCGGAGAAAATGAAAGCAATCCTGAAAAAGCACTGGCATATTCTGCAATCAGACAAAAAAAAAATCGCACACCTCTCCAAGGAACCCCCACTGGTGGTCTGTAAGCGTGGTCATAATATTGGAGGTAGCTTGGTGAGATCTGACATGCCCCCTGAGCTCACTCAGACATTGTTGACACCTATCCCAAATGGGAACTACAAATGTGGCTCATGCGCACAGTGCAATCAGGGGCGGAAATCCCGGGGGGGACGGGGGGGACACGACCCCCCCATCCTGGGAAAAATATGATTTGTCCCCCCCCAATCTATCACTGAAACATAACTATGTAATTTAAATAATATTAATAATACGCAATGAAAGCAATTGTGCTGATTATAGACACTTAATAGAGCGTTTTTAAGTTTCAAAAGATTGCGACCCCCCCACTCTTTGCCTCACAATGGTTTGATCCACTGCCAGTTCCTTAGCTTGCTAGGTAACAGAGAGGTCGTATCTACTGTCTGAAAGGCACTCAATGCACGTAACTGACGTGAGGTTAATCCAGTCAATCGCGCACACACACTAGCTGAATATGCAGAGCTAGCGCGCAAATATTAACTATTAAGCTAGCTAGTACCTATTCCATTTATGTGGCGTCGTCAAAGATGGAATCTTTGCTATCGTCAATTTATTCCAAGATCAGCATGCAGATGATGTAAGTTAGTACTTCAAAGTCCCTGTGATAAAGGTTAGCGATAAACTGAACAGAACTACACTCTCTTCTACCATTGTCTTAAATATATTTAATGGCCTCGTTGCAAAAGTTAAATTGTCGCAAGGGAACTTTTATTTATTTATTTTATTTCACCTTTATTTAACCCGGGTAGCAAAGATTATAGCAAACACCACTGAAACTGAATTGGTGCTCGCTAGCTTTGCAAATTCAGCTATTGTTGGAAGCCAGCCAATATGAAACAAACTATTAAAATTACAAAAGGTTGCAGCATATGTTGTGTAAATGGTGAACTCATACAGCTGTCAACTCTTGTCATTTTAATCCGTTTCACATTTGCTAGCTACCTTTTAGATCGAAGCCCAAATAGAATGATTGAAGATGATAGAAGCCCATCTCCTACTGTAAATAACCTACACACTGTGTGTAGCCAGCCAGCCAGCCAGGTAGAAAAATGGCAGAAAAATAAAAGACGGACATCAGAGTATTTTTCAATACACCAAAACGCATAGTAAGAACCCTAGTAGCCTAATATCTCAAAGACTAGTTGATAAAATGTTCATAAGAAAGAAATGAAATTCTAATGGAAATGTTTCACAATGATGTCATTAGGCAGAGCAGGCAACAGATGGCACACAGACAGCAGAGTTGGGGACAGATATGCAGGGACAGACTGGCAGAGACAGGGAGTCTCAGGTAAGTTTGTTGAGTCTTTGTTTGGCAACATTATGAAAGGTTCTCAATTTTTTTGACTTGTAAAATAGGAACATAATTGGAAAATGCCATGGATACCCCCACTCTCAACTTAAACTGGTGACTGAACTAAGATTTGTTAAAGGCAATGGTATTGCTGTTGTGATTAGTTGTGTAGTTTTGGGTACCGGTAGTTAGGAGTACGGCAAACACCTTATTTCTTTTGTTCCTCAATATACATTTACTATATTACAATGTAGGCTATGTGTTACAGCACTACTTTTGGTGTCCCCCTCAGGAATTGCTCTTGAGAAAATTTCATGTAATTGTCCCCTCCAAAGTTGATATCAGATTTTCGCCCCTGAGTGCAATAGCACTATAAAAACACCCTTCTTCAGACACCCACAAACATGTCGGAAAATACCTGTTAAGGGTATCATTTCATACAAGACCAAGGGAGTAATCTATCTCATCACCTGTTCATGTGGAAAAGCCTACGTAGGACAAACGAAAAAGACAATTAAAACAACGCATAGCTGAACAGCACAGCTCAATCAGGTGTAAGAACATTGACAATCCAGTAGCAGCTCACTTTGTTGAAGCTAACCATCCAATCTCCTCCCTCAAATACACAGGCATTGAGAATGTTGCTCTACCAATGAGAGGAGGTAACATTGAGATCCAACTACTACAAAGGGAGGCTTACTGGATATCCAATCTAAAAACATTGACCCCTAGTGGTCTGAATATTGAATTTGATCTCAGGCCTTTCTTATGAACAAGTATTATATATTGATATATTCTTTCTACAGCTTATTAGCGTACACCTATGATTCTATATGATAACAATAGGCTAATATATTTAATATGCCCCAAACTATTGTTTTTTTGAACAGTTTCACTAATTCATTCTAATTAACTTAATCATTATGACACACCCCTCACTATTGTCATTGGTTGCTCTAATTGCACTGTTTGTCTACATAACCTGGTTCAAGTATTCATGACATTACCCTGAAGAAGGCACCGTGATGCCGAAACGTTGGTAAATACCCAATAAATTACTGGGAGTTTATATATGGAGTCTGCGACTCTTTATTTTGATAGTTAATCGTTTTTTCACCGTTAGTCAGCACTTCCAACAAAGTACTTTTTTCTGGGTGTGCGCCAGCTCATGTTTTTTATGTTGAAAATTCTAAAATAATTTGCTGCATTTTTCACAATTTTCCATCCAGTTTTCTTTATTTTTGTAATACACTGAGTGTACAAAACATTAAGAACACCTGCTCTGACCAGGTGAAAGCTATCATCCCTTATTGATGTCAGTTGTTAAATCCACTTCAACCAGTACAGATGAAGGGGAGGAGACAGGATAAAGAAGGATTTTTAAGCCTTGAGACATGGATTGTGTATGTCTGCCATTCAGAGGGTGAATGGACAAGACAAAAGATTTAAGTGCCTTTTGAATGGGGTATGGTAGTAGGTGCCAGGCACACCGGCTTGTGTCAAGAACTGCAATACTGCTGGGTTTTTCACGCTCAACAGTTTCCCGTGTCTATCAAGAATGGTCCACCATTCAAAGGACATTCAGACAACTTGACACAGCTGTGGGAAACATTCGAGTCAACATGGGCCAGCATCCCTGTGGAACGCTTTCGACACATTATAGAGTCAATCCCCGACGAATTGAGGCTGTTCTGAGGAAGGTGTTCATAATGTTTTGTACTCCCCAACGAGTTCAGGAGGCGAAGGTCAAGTCATGCATCCTCCGAAACATGACCCACCAAACCGCGCTTCTTAACACCCGCCCGCTTAACCCAGAAGCCAGCCGCACCAATGTGTCGGGCGCTCGAGTCGCAAGAGTGCGATGAGAAAAGTAAAGTGGACAGACCTTCTTGTGCTTTCTATTGTCACCATACTGAACAGCTTCCCGAATAAACAGCAAAGCTTTATTGGGCTTATTTGACTGTAATAAACAAAGTGTCTTAATTAAAATAAATGTTTTTTATTTGTAATCCACCATCTAATTTAATTCTGTATGTTTATGAACGTAAAATTCCACTCCACTAATTCTCTAATGCTACAGTACATCCCATGTGTTGTAATAAGAACTGTAGGTGAAGTGAATAACCTCACTAATTATCTCTACTGCCAGGTTGAATGCCACCCCTATCTGAACCAGGAGAAGTTGATCAACTACTGTCACTCTAAGGGCATCTCTGTGACAGCCTACAGCCCCCTGGGTTCCCCAGACAGACCATGGTGAGGGCATATACTTCAACTAATAATACCTGAGAGATATACACTGAATATACAAAACACTAAGAACACCTGTCCTTTCCATGACAGACTGACCAGGTGAAAGCTATGATCCCTTATTGATGTCACTTGTTAAATCCAATATTTCAATTCAATATTAGGAAGGTGTTCCTAATGTTTGGTATAGTCAGTACACATTCACCTTGTACATGAATTCTGAACATACAGACATTTACAGTTGTCCCTGTGAAAAGATTGTAACACTGTGTGTCAATAACAGGACCAAACCAGAGGACCCTTCGCTGCTGGAGGATCCCAACATCAAGGCCATCGCTGAGAAACACAAGAAGACCACTGCCCAAGTACTGTACTCTAATACCCTTTTCACACTATCGAGCCAACCCGAACCATACTGATATTTTCTTTAACCTGGGATCACATTTACATGTCCGCTTTTCTCTCTGTCATCCTCACTTCAGGTCCTGATCCGCTTCCAAATCCAACGGAACACGATTGTGATTCCCAAGTCTATCACCCCCACACGTATCCAGGAGAATTTCAAGGTATTATCTCCCATAAATTCTCCGTTATTTGAAGAGGTGTGTCATCTGATTTAGTTCACACGTGTGGCTTTGGGGTAATTGTCTTTTTGAACCATGCAGGTGTTTGACTTTGTGTTGAGCGACGAGGAAATGAAGACCATTCTGGGCTTCAACAGGAACTGGAGAGTCTGCCCAATGACAGGGTGAGACCCTACGTGGTTCATTTTGACCAATGTACTGTATTTTACAGTATACACAGTCTCTGCAGAGGCTCAAACTGTTTAAATAAGTATTATGAGGTCAAATTTCAGTCATCCTCATTTTAATGTGATGATGACAGCTATGTTTATTATGCTGTTACTTTTCTTTGAATGCAAATATACTTCATGTTTATTTGATTTCTGAACATGTGAAAAACTGTACTGTCTCTCTGAATGGTGTTTTGTTTTTCTTTGTCATCCAGGGGCATGAAGCACAAGGACTACCCCTTCGATGCTGAATTTTAAGGAACGTTACATCTGGTGCTATAACTTGGTTGAGATGTCTGCCCTCTCTCTGTTCTCGTTCAGATTCATTCTTATTTCTCCCTTTAAGACAATGTGCATAACAGCCACCCTTGAGCTAGTTTCTAGCGATTGACTGATTTAGTGTCTGTGTGTTGCGCTATTGTATTTCTCATGACATATACACTCTGACTTATGTTATAGCCTGCTAACCTAGCCTAATGCACAATGGTCATTATTTTTTCAACAATCATGGAAACATAATTTGACATAGGATTGATATTAGTGAAGTTTAAAAAAAGCTTGAGAGTTTAGTCGCTGGTTTGATAGGAAATCTTTAGCCTTGGATCTGCTAACACACAATAGGGTGTTTGTGGCTTCTCACATGACCTAGTTTGTTTGTCTCATTCGATTTGAGTCTCCAATGGTCTCTCACAAACTTTTTCATCAATGAGCCTCCACATTTAAAGGCCATACAATAACCATATAACTTTAAAGAATTGATGTTAACCATAAGTATTCATAGTTTAAGCATAGGAGCTGGGTATGTCATACCTGGTCTTACTGAATTAAGTAAGTTACAGAAATATCACAGTGGTACATGGACATTGTGTATGTGATGTACAGTATTATATATCAACTGTGAGATTATTCACTTAAATCCATCTGTTTTTGATTCAGGGATAAAAACAGCCAAAGAGTAGAACATTGGCATATAGAAATAGCTTATCCTAATACTACATTGACCTATATGCATTAAGATATTTTGTTGAACACTCCTTCCATGAAATGCCTACTCATAGGAGCCGTTTTCCCTAGAAAGATTTCATCAACACTCCTTGCCTTACAGGATAAAGCACTTCTACTCATTGACTGACTCATGATGTGGGTTGAGACTGTTGTGAAATTCCCAGTTCTCTTCTGTGAAAGTTTTTAAAATGTATTTTTTACCAATAAAGCTTTCTGTGCTTCATTCATTGTGTACTGTGTTCTTATATACTATTATACATGCAGATGATAAGAAAATATTCATATATCAAGGTAGTCAGTTAGCAGTTTATATTTCACTGTGTAAGTTGTCAATATTAACATATTGTTTGAGATATATCTCTAAAGAGCTCTGTCTAAGGAATGATGAATATAATTTCATATTAGAACAGGGACACCATGATTTGAAAGGCACTTTCCAACATGTAAGTAAACTTACAAGTTATGCAACATTTATAATAAACGTGTTTAAACTCTGAACAAGTAAAGGCAACACTATTTGGCACCTATAGTTGAAGTCGGAAGTTTACATACACTTAGGTTGGAGTCATTAAAACTCGTTTTTCAACCACTCCACAAATTTTTTGTTAACAAACTATAGTTTTGGCAAGTCGGTTAAGACACCTACTTTGTGCACGACACACGTAATTTTTCAACAATTGTTAACAGACAGATTATTTAACTTATAATTCAATATATCACAATTCCAGTGGGTCAGAAGTTTACATACACCAAGTTGACTGTGCCTTTAAACAGCTTGGAAAACTCCAGAAAATGATGTCAAGGCTTTAGAAGCTTCTGATAGGCTAATTGACATCATTTGAGTCAATTGGAGGTTGACCTGTGGATGTATTTCAAGGCCTACCTTCAAACTCAGTGCCTCTTTGCTTGACATCATGGGAAAATCAAAAGAAATCAGCCAAGACCTCAGAAAGAAAATTGTAGACCACAAGTCTGGTTCATCCTTGGGAGCATTTTCCAAATGCCTGAAGGTACCACATTCATCTGTACAATCAATAGTACGCAAGTATAATCACAATGGGACCACTCAGCCGTCATCCTGCTCAGGAAGGAGATGCGTTCTGTCTCCTAGAGATGAACGTACTTTGGTGCGAAAAGTGCAAATCAATCCCAGAACAACAGCAAAGGACCTTGTGAAGATGATGGAGGAAACAGGTTCAAAAGTATCCATATCCACAGTAAAATGAGTCCTATATCGACATAACCTGAAAGGCCGCTCAGCAAGGAAGAAGCCACTGCTCCAAAACCACCATAAAAAAGCCAGACTACAGTTTGCAACTGCACATGGGGACAAAGATCGGACAAATGTTCTCTGGTCTGATGAAACAAAAATAGAACTGTTTGGCCATAATGACAATCGTTATGTTCGGAGGAAAAAGAGGGAGTCTTGCAAGCCGAAGAACACCATCCCAACCGTGAAGCACGGTGGTGGCAGCATCATGTTGTGGGGGTGCTTTGCTGCAGGAGGGACTGGTGCACTTCACAAAATAAATGGCTTAATGAGGAAGGAAAATTATGTGGATATATTGAAGCAACATCTCAAGACATCAGTCAGGAAGTTAAAGCTTGGTTGCAAATGGGTCTTCCAAATGGACAAAATGGCTTAAAGACAACAAAGTCAAGGTATTGGAGTGGCCATCACAAAGCCCTGACCTCAATCCCATAGAAAATGTGTGGGCAGAACTGGAAGTGTGTGCGAGCAAGGAGGCCTACAAACCTGATTCAGTTAAACCAGCTCTGTCAGGAGGAATGGGCCAAAATTCACCCAACTTACTGTGGGAAGCTTGTGGAAGGCTACCCGAATCGTTTGACCCAAGTTAAACAATTTAAAGGCAATGCTACCGAATACTAATTGAGTGTATGTACATTTCTGACCCACTGGGAAATGAATAAAATAATTTAAAAAATGAAATAAATAAAAGCTTAAATAAATCATTCTCTCTACTATTATTCTGACATTTCACATTCTTAAAATAAAGTGGTGATCCTAACTTACCAAAGACAGGGATTTTTTACTAGGATTACATGTCAGGAATTGTGAAAAACTGAGTTGAAATGTATTTGGCTAAGGTGTATGTAAACTTCCGACTTCAACTGTATTACATTACACACTGACATTATCAGTGGACGTTCTGTTCGCCTCCTGAACTTTTCTGTATCTCAAGAACAATGTCAAAGTAGTGGTTGAATCTATATACAACTACTGGACTTCTCGCTGTATGTCCCCAGTGTTTTTCACAGACCGGAAGACCGGCACTACAGTATAGGAATGTGGGTGTCAGGTCAGTGTCCTTTCTCTGTCTTTAGCTCCAGTTCCACTCTGAGGTTTCAGTACTCTGCATGCAGAGGGAAGTCTTTGTGCTTGTTGCCCCTGCAGTGAGGAGGAGGGTACGTCAGGGAAGAACAGGTAAAGAGGATAGTGGGGTTGAAGACAGCATCTAGACACTCTGGAACTCTGTGGACTCACCATTCCATAGTGAATCCTCTCCATTTCCTGTTGAAACCCAGGATGACTTTTATGTCTGCGGGACTTAACTTGAAGTCAGACACCTGTTTATAGGCCACAAAATAACAATTTAGGAGTGTGAAGGAAACAGTGGCTCGGGAGTTACATTCCTGCCTTGAAACCAAGAGATTGTGGGTTCAAATCCCACAATCTCTTTTTTTGCGTGCAACTCTCAATGTGAAATATACAAAAAGAAAAGGTAAAGGTGTCAATGGCTCCCAAGTTAAATCCCTGCCTTGCATGTAGGTTCAAAACTACTCTCGCCTGTTTGTGTACGACTCTCAATATCATATACACTGAGCGTACAAAACATTACGAACACCTGCTCTTTCCATGACAGACTGACCAGGTCATCCCTTATTGATGTCACTTTGTCTTGCCCATTCAAAGGGTGAATGGGCAAGACAATATTTAAGTGCCTTTGAACAGGGTATAGTAACAGGGGCCAGACGCTCTGGTTTGAGTATGTCAAGAACTGCAACACTGCTGGGTTTTTCACGCTCAACAGTTTCCCGTGTGTATCAAGAATGGTCCACCACCCCAAATACATCCAGCCAACATGTCACGACTGTGGGAAGCATTGGAGTCAACATGGTCCACCACCCAAAATACACCCAGCCAACTTGACACGACTGTGGGAAGCATTGGAGTCAACATGGGCTAGCGTGCCTGTGGAACGCTTTCGAACACCTTGTGGAGTTCATGCTCCAACGAATTGAGGCTGTTCTGAGGGGGGGTGCAACTCAATAAGAGAGGTGTTCCTAATGTTTTGTACACTGTATACAAAGAGAAGGGTAACACGTGTGAAGGGGTCTGTGGCTCTGGTGTAAGGATCTTTCCCCCAAAGCACAAGGTTGTAAGTTTGAACTCTTGTGCTGGCTCTTGAGCATGGTTGGCTACTGAGGACTCTGCTGGTCAGTGAGTCAAGACAACTTCAGGGAGTGGCTGCCACACATTTGATGCCCGGGGGGGACTGGCATTGGCTGGAAGAGCGTGACAAGCGGACGGGCTAAACCACTCCTGGAAAAAGTGGGAACTAAGTTTTAAATGAAGATGTGCCTATATTTAAACAAAGTGCCCACTCTTTCCATGAGGGGACACCAAGTATTTACCACCATGAGTTCTGAGAGCCTTCCAACTATCCCAGAGTAAACGCAACTACATTCAGGAGCTGAGCCTGGGATCGAACCTACAACTCTGTACATCAGAGGTAAGATTCTTACCAGAGCCAACAGCTCTTCCACAGTTAGAATACTGCTCTTCGTATATTTGACATTGAAACAGACAAGAGAGGAGATTTGAACCTAGAACCTCTAGGTTGGGAGGCAGGGATTTAACCTCTGGGGGACCAACTCCTTCAGGATTCTGCGTAAGCACGCCCTTAGAATGCACTGACAGTGGTTTCCACATCTCTATCTAGGCAGTTATATTTGAATAGAAAAGACACTGCCAAAGTTCAATGAAGTGAAAAAATGTATTTGAAGTAAAAAAAAATATATATTTTATTGAATCGCTTCCAGTCACAATTGTAATTGTCAAAAAATACCTGGAAATTTTCCTTGATCCGGGAGGGCGTTGCCGACTTGGGAATGACGATCACATTTCTCTGGATTTGAAAGCGGATAAGGACCTGTGGAGATAAGAACAGGGATTGGTCCCTTGGCTGGCCTTAGACCAAGACTCCTTTTACCCAGCCAAAGAATGTAACTGTTACCATGTGAGTGTTGGACCCACGTCCTGATGACATGGTTTCAAAACAATGATTCTTATGTTAGAAGAGACTTGTCTTGGAAAACAGCATCCAAAACCTTCACAATTGAATGTCCCCATTCTAATCCCTAGGTGTTTTTCTTTCAATTCTACACAAGGGACCAATATCCAATTTCATACATAGGCTAATCAAGGCTTAAAATATAGGATCAAATCTTGCTACAGTATGTCACTAAAGGCAGAATTAGGGGAAAGTGTTGTTTCTCTCATACCTGTGCTGTGGTCTTATTGTGCTTATCAGCGATGGCCTTTATCTTTGGGTCCTCAAGCAGGGACGGCTCACCAGGTTTCGCCCTGTTGAAAATGTCATTTATTTTATGTTGACGTGAAGTCAAACACAAGTCATTGTTTGTGGTGGGTGGGGCCTGAACAAAAAAATCTAGGGAAAGAATAGGGTCCGACACTGCACGCACTCATTGAAACGTTGTCAATAACCAATTAAACACAATGCATGTTTTCGATCATTTCAGTGTACAGGTTGAGTGTATTTCATTCTTGAACCTTCTATTTGATCCAAAGTGACTGTAAAAGTGTGATCTATCTCACCATGGTCTGTCTGGGGAACCCAGGGGGCTGTAGGCTGTCACAGAGATGCCCTTAGAGTGACAGTAGTTGATCAACTTCTCCTGAGTCAGATAGGGGTGGCATTCAATCTGGACAAATACAAAGATGAGGTGTTGGGAATACAGAGATGGGGGTAATAATGCCTTGATACAAACTGTATTGACTTGTTTTGTCTGTCTTGATCACCACAGACTACAGTACCTGGATGTTGGCAGGTTTATACTTGAGGCCTGGCTTGTTCAGGATGGATTCAATCTGGTCTTTGTTAAAGTTGGAGACACCGATAGCCTTGACCAGTCCAGCATCCACCAGCTCCTCCATAGCCTATTCAATAGGTCAAGATCTAGCTCAGTAAACTGTCAAATATCTTGTGGTATAATCTTGTTTGCTGGTGTCGGGGGATGTCTGTGGAGAGACCTGAAAAGAGCTGTGCAGTGACACTCCCCATCCAACCTGACAGAGCTTGAGAGGATCTGCAGAGAAGAATAGGAGAAACTCCCCAAATACAGGTGTGCCAAACTTGTAGTGTCATACTCAAGAAGAGTCGAGGCTGTAATTGTAATTGTAATTATGCTTAATCTTGGTCATCATCATAGTTCATTAAAACTCTCAGGATATATGCCAAATGAGAAGACTGTCAATTATTTGAACATGAACACACCGGTAGCTGCCAAAGGAAGAAACAGTTAACTGCCTATTGTTGATTCCATGAGTTCAGTTCAACAATGATCAATGCCATCCATGCAAGATGACTAGAATTAACAATTACGCTTTATTGTATATTAAAGATATGAAAGATGCTTGATCTTGCTGTCTTTTTCTTTATGTGGAAGACTCTACACTTCTGGTGTCTCACAAAAGTAGAACTATATCTTGGATAGCATACTTAGCACAGAGCTTACTAACATTAGCAAATGGCTTGGAGATAATAAGCTATCTCTGCACTTAGGGAAAACAGAAGCAATTATTTTTGGATCCAGACCTAAATTTAGTAGGTCGTCTGAAATCAGAGTGGAGTTAGGGGGTGAGGTGCTGACTACTAAAACCTCTGTTAGCTACTTGGGATGTATCCTTGATGGAAGCTTGGGAGGTGTGAGCATGGCCAATAAGGTGCTAGGGAAGGTTAATGCCAGGACTACGTTTTTGGCTAGAAAGTCCAAGCTGCTTGATAAGGACTCCATGAATGCCATTTTGACTACGCTAGTACTTCCTGGTTTGGGGGCTTATCTAAACTTATGAAGGGGAAGCTCCAGATAGCCCAGAATAAGCTGGTCAGGGTAGTATTGAAGGTGAGTCCACGTACTCACATAGGCAGGAGCTGCTTTCAGGAACTAAACTGGCTGCCTGTTGAGGCTAGGGTGTCCCAGATTAGACTAAATTTGGTTTACAGGAGTATTTATTGTCTGCGCCCAGATATCTAAGTGATTACTTTCCTCTTGTTAGGGATGCACACAATCACAGCACCAGATCAGGTTCAGGAGTAATGCTGGGAATGTTACTTTCTTGTATACTGGAGCCTCAGAATGGAATGAGTTGCCTCTGCCCATAAAAAAAACGTCCTCTCTGGGCAGCTTTAAAAATAAAGTAAAAATTATGTTTGACGCCTTCTGTGCCTATATGAATAACCCCTATGATGTAACTGCAAAGGTGAGAGATGTTTTTTGGTTTTATTATTTCACTGCCATACCTTGTTTAACTGTGTTCGATCTTGTCTAGCTATCTTGTCTCAAGAGGACCACGATGGAAATAAGTCCCAGATTGTATTGAATGTTATCCTCGATGATTTGTATGGCTTTTTCAAGTTTTATGTGTGCTTGTTTTTTTTAAATGGTTGAATTAATAAACTAAACTAAATGTCCCCAACATGTGAGGAGGGTTATGGGGTTTATGTAGAGGGAGAGAGTGTCACTAGCATACAATAGATTAAAGGCAACAGATCTACATCACAAGCCTCGAAAGCATAGCTAGTTTACTAGACTTGAACCCACAAGCTATCTAGGTTAGGGTTGGGCATAAGGTTAGCAGTGTGGTTAAGGTTTGGTTTAAAATCACATTTTAAGAAGAGAAATTGTAGAAATGGGAGGGAGTTATAGCTTGGTTGTGGTAACTAGTGACGGGCCCTGAAGAGCCTGTCTAGAGGACTTGAGAACTTGAGAAAAGTGTAAATGTACAAAGGATGAAAAGCTGAGATTGAACAGTAAAATATGGTGAGGTGTTCTAATTATTGTATGTTGAGCAATGAATTCAGATTAAAATTAAAATGGATTTGAACATATTTAAGTTTTGTGATACGTTTACATCCAGACCATAACATTGTCCTACCATAATTTCTCATCATAGGTGACATTATAATAGTTAAACACAAAAACATTTTCAAACGCACATACCTAAAGTATTGCAGTAGTTATTAGTGATTCTGTAAAAGCATACTGTTTTGGCAAATACTTCGCCAAGGTAATCTACTGACTCAAATACTAAAATAAAACATTTATTGATTTAAAACACACATTCAAATGTGTGTGTGTGTGTGTGAAGTGGTGTAATTGTTATAGTTTTGAATTAAAGACCTCAACCAGAAACATTTTCAATAAGTAGAAATTACTCACTCCAAACATCTGTCAAAATGTAAATAACGCAGTATTGTGGAAGTGATCAGACATCAAGTATTTCTCACTGGAACCAGTTAGTAGTGTATTAAAAACATTTTCATTCAAAATAAATAGGAATAAATTGATGAAAAGGACATTATAATGGTTATCATTAGAAATCAATATCAAAGACATCAAACGTTTCACATTGAAATCAATTAGTAAAGTGTTGCCAGATTGTGACCGTTGAGGTTGGGTTAGGAAAACTAAATAAAATGGGTGCATCGTTCCGGACCTGTACCGGACTTAGCAATGATAAACAACCAACTTAACAGAACTTGAAGAATTTGAAAAATAATCATGTGCAAATATTGTACAATCCAGGTGTGTAAAGCTCTTAGACTTTCCCAGAAAGAGACTTACCCAGAAAGACTCACAACTGATATCACTACCAAAGGTTATTCTAAGATGTATTGACTCAGGGGTGTGAATACATATGTCAATTAGATATTTATGTATTTCATTTTCAATAAATTGGAAACATGTTTTCACTTTGTCATTATGGGGTATTGTGTGTGTAAATGGGTAAGAAAAACATTAATTGAATCAATTTTTAATTCAGACTGTAACACAACAAAATGTGGAATAAGTCAAGGGGTATGAATACTTTCTGAAGGTATTGTATATATTTAATGACAAGTACCATGTCCTCACCCTGTAAAGTTTAAACTGAAATTGTTCAAGAGGAACAAGCTAGCTAGCTTGATAAACAGTGCGAACAATTACATTTGGGTTAGCTAGCTAAATTATACAGCCAGAATTGTGTCTATATTGATGCTGTTACAATAACCAAACAGTTGGATAAAAAAATAATTTGTGAATCCATGATGTGGCATGCAATTCCAATGTTGCTTGAGTTAATTTCTTAAGTTGATTTGAGATAATCTCACTGCAACACAGCTCACTGTGTCCATGTTGCTTGAAATAGACGTTTTCAATGAACCGTCAGTCAAGGTGAGCTCCCCACCCACTCAGTCTGCCTTTTCAGAGTCCCTGGTAGTTTGACATGAGAAAAAAGTACCCGGAAAAAATATTATAGGTATTTTAGTCACTCAAAAGGCTATTTTACATGGGCATCATAATGACTTGGCTCAGGACCTTTAAATATATTTGGCTACATGTGAGAGGTTATAGGCCTACAGTCAATGTCCAGACTTCAGAAGATGAAAGGTTTGAACCCTTTCCACCTTGCATGGATTTCTTGTGTTTCATTTATCTGCACAAGGTGCCTCTCTTGGAAAGAAGTATTGTGTGTGGATGTGGGCACACACCAGAGTACTGATTTTGCCATTATGTTGAAAGAGCCTGTGTGCTGGCCGCTCTGAT